>NC_047044.1:19799866-20100012 GCF_011762595.2 Tursiops truncatus | reverse complement strand
CTGCGGCAAGCGGGGGCTACTCTTTGTTGTGATGTGTGGGCTTCTCGTTGCGGTGGCTTCTGTTGTTGCGGAGCACAGGCCCTAGGCGTGCAGGCTTCAGTAGTTGTGGCTCGCGGGCTCTAGAGCTCAGGCTCGGTAGTTGTAGCGCACGGGCTTAGTTGCTCCGCGGCATGTGGGACCTTCCTGGACCAGGGCTCGAACGCGTGTCCCCTGCATTGGCAGGTGGATTCTTAACCACTGTGCCACCAGAGAGGTCCCAGCCAATATATTTAAAAAATGAACACACAGACAAAATGTACTAGAGTAGGACTTTGAAAATGGAATTTAAAAAAAAAAACTTTGTTATTGTCATTTTTTGCTGTTACTGTTGCACTAACAGGAAAAGGAAATAAAGTCATATTAGTGAACATAATAGTCATGATTGAGATCACTAAAATTGCTTGTGTTGTTCGCAGCTAAGAAAGCAAAGGTTTGGAGCTTTATTTAAAAATAAACAAAATGTAATTAACCATCAACGGACAACTTCAAGCTGCACAATCAATTCTGTTTACTTTCCGGTGATTCAAATGGGTTGTTAGGAGGAAAAAGCATCTGATCAATCATTGCCTCAGCTCTGCTTTTCTCTTAAGCTACAGTCCTGAACCTCCTCCTCCTTACTAGAGGGTTCTCTATGAACATGCATTCAAGATCCACATATCTAAAATTGAACATATCTCTCCCCCAACTAAAAAGTAAAACAAACAGAACTCCCCAAATATGGTTCACTCTCTCAACTTGCCTATTTCTCTGCTCAGTGATCCAAATTCTACTTTACCTTACCACTTATGGGTTAATGCAGACTTGCTTCTTTCTCTGGCCTTCTGTTGAATTCACAATGACCAACCCCTATTTATTCTTCCTTTACTTCCTACTCTTAGATGGTAGCCACTTAACTGATCCATCTCTGCTTCTCCCCAACCCCAGATACCCTTGAACACCACCATTTTGCATGTACTAAATATTCAATAAATGTTAACAGAATAAATCATGTTTATTTCTCAATTATAACGCTTTAAAACTCATTTGCACAAAGATATTTATAATTGTTGGTTACTTACTTTTCCATAAGACTGTGAGCTCCTTAAGGGCAGGGCTTAAGGAGGGCTTATTTTGCTCTGTATCCCCAGTGCTACCACAATGGAGTTCAATAAATGTTTATTGAATTCATGAGTGGATGAGGCCTGAGCTACTTAACTCAGCAGTCAAATACTTCCACAATCATATCTACCTAACTACCTCTCTCCAGATTAGGCAAACATTGTGGAACTGGGGGGGAAACTGACTGTTTCCAGGAATGTCTAGATTTTGGTTCTAGAGTGAAGTTTGCATTTTCATCAGGGAAGACATCCAATCTTCAAAGCACCCAAAGACCTTGAATATGTGGAATTAGTTTCTGGTTCTGCATATCTACAAGTTCCCAGGGGATGCTAATGCTACTTGTCCACAGACCCCTTCAGTAATTAGAGTTCTATGCTCTGTGCCCTATTTCTTCAATATTATCTTCAGGACATGCCTTCTGCCTGACTAATACTGTAACGTTTTATATATGGCTTCTCCTCCCTGGGATGTTTTCTCCATTTATTTCCCCCTATTCGAATCCAACCCATCTTTTCAGGCTCTTTCTCCCGCGCAAAGCCTTCCCTAGCTATTCTAGTGCTCCTACTCCAGAATGTTTTTTTTTTTTTATGCTATTAAAGTATCCACTGTTGGTGCTTAGAGTTTGACCCATCTACAATTATTGGTTATCATTGTGTATATGCAAGTACCCAGTTATATACTTCTTTTTCTTTCCTGTGAGGCTTAGCACAATAGTAAATACTCAATAAATTGTTGTTGAATAAATGAATGACTCACTTCAGCATTATTATTCTAAAGAGAAATCAAATGCTTTACTGTTCTGTACTGTCGTTTCCCAGAACATGGAGGGAAGAGGCAATATGGAATTTCCCCAGTCTACTCAAATGAGGCAGTCCAATCTAAACAATCTATTCAAAAATTAATGATATTAAAATACCTAAAATGAGTTTATATTAAAATTCAAAATTTTCTCTTCAGTATCTGAAACAATGAAATTTGCTACTGCTGTTTCTGCCCCAGCTTCCAAAACCAAAAACAAATAATATAGTTTGCATGAGAACTTTGGCATTATAGAGAATAAAAGGTTGGTCCTATAGCATATGAACTGGTATTATAGTGCGATTTCAATAGCCTGGTTAAACAACACGCCTTATACCAAATACCATGTTGCATATCAAATATTGAAGTGACCTCCCTGCCTGGTGAAAAACAAAGAATCTTTATTATTGATATAGAGAAGTTGTTTTAAAGTTAAAATAAGGAAGTTCTTTGAATATTGCCTAACTCACTATTGTGGGAAAAAAGTTAGAAGCATTCCAGAACATACCACCCTATTTTGCATTTCTATTGAACAGTTTTTTATTTTTTTACCAACTTGCAATATTTGCTTTATAAAATAAACTCTAACTCAAATATCAATTTATCATTTTAACAAGAGAAAAGAGCTGTATTGTATATTATCAAATTCCTGACCAGATAGACGTTTTGGTTGTAAATTATTAAACTACAAAATCTCTTGGTAAACTATGAAACACCAGCTCCACAAATGGAAAGCACTTTAATCGTTATTACACATAAGGTATAACATCTCTGCAAAATGCTGGAAAGTATGTGCTAAATGAGTACACCTGTTAACAGTACCGTATCAATTGAATGGGAGACATAAAGCAAAATGAATCTTATTCTTAGTAAATTTTAGTAATTTAAATCTGTTTCTTTCATTTACACTCCGAAGGATTTTCATTCTTAATTTTGTTTACTTCTGTTCACAAAATGAATAACAAAGTGAAATTCTCAGAATACAGACATTAATACTGAATTTTAATTATCTTTTATTTTATTTAGCTCTCTAGCTTCTGATAAAATATTTATGGAGGAGGTTATTTTTAGTTCAGGCTTTGCAAAGCTCTCTTGTCACCTCGCAGCCTGAGTTCATCAGAATGGAGCAACACAGGATATAGACTCAGTAGAGACCAGAAGGGCTAAGCAGGCGTGGCATTTTTGTAGAATTGTTAGATCTGGAAAAAACTTGGTGATCATCTGGGCCAGTCTCCCTGTTCTGCAAGTAGGGGCAATATGGCCCTGAGGTCACCCAGCTCATTAGTTATAGAATCAGGCTTAAATTATTCTCTTTCTCTTCAGTCCATGGTTCTTTCCACCTTGTTAAGTGACACATGGGGAAACTAAGAACAGTAAGAGCATCCAGAAAGACAAGTAGATAACATAGGTAACACAGTCTCTTCTAAACTGACTGGGAAACTCTGCCGTTTTATCCATACCCCATTCAACACTCAAAGGTCTGCCATCACTGAGAGACCTAAACTTCAACCAGTGATTGGAAATTACTAGATTGTTAATTACACAAATGGAACGTCTCTAATGTGTTTTATTATCCATATTTGTCACTGGCTGTCCACATTTTTCAAAAAGGGAAACAAATATTGGCTTCCCACGAATCCTCACTGTTGTGTGCCCTTTATTTTCACCATAATGCATTTTCTAATATTTATCAAGTGCTTACCGTGGGTCAGCCAGTATGGTAATCGCTTCAACTGCACTACTTAATTCACTCTTCATAAATAACCCTAAAAAGTAGATACTATTATTCTCCCACATTTTAAAGGCAATGAAATTGAAGCTTAGACAGGTTAAGTTACCCAAGACATATAGCTAGTAAGTGGCAGAGCTAAGATCGGATCCCAAGCTGTTTGACATCAGAACCAGACCTCTTAAGCACTATTGCTGTGTTCTGCTTCTGGGAAAGAAAGCAGCCTACCCAAAATAAGGAACTTCCTTATTAATATATATATATATTTCATATATGTATGAAAATATTTTTCATATATATGAAAACTGAAAATATTTACATAGTTTCTAAATGGTATGTCCTTCTTTTCCTTTTATTTGGGATAGATAGTAATAGTCAATATGAGAAAGTTCAGACTAACTTAGTCAATTTAAATTTTATTTTTTGCAATGCATAGTTTTTAAAAAGTTACATATATGTGATATGTAATAACATATATATGTAGATATGTCCAAAAAAAGAAATTCAAATAATGCAAAAAGAGTAAATAATGAAGTCTCTCTTGCCCCAGATTTCCACACCATCACCTTCTCAGAATTAATCACTATAAATGGTCTTGTGTATCCTTCCAATGTCTTCCATGCATATACATGTATAATTCCTTTATTATCAATGGAAGCATAATATTTACATTGTTCTGTATCTTTTTACAATTAACAATAATATATCTATATATTGATATTGATATAGATATAGATATCTATATATTGATATTGATATATTGATATAGATATCTATATATTGATATTGATATATTGATATAGAATATTGATATTCTATATCAATACACATAGATTTACCTCATTCTTTTTAACGTTGGCAAAATGTTCTGCTGGGGAGGCATGGGGGAAGAAAGTGAAATGAAAAGGTGGAAATTTATTAACACTAATAAAGAGCGTTTCTTAGGTTCTGTCTTCTAGATGTGACTAGAAGATCCTTAGCCCCCCTACAAAGCCCACAGATATGTCATCTCAGCCTCCAAGTAATGGGGACAGATACAGGTGGACATTTTGGTGCCATCACACAGGGAGGCTCACACTGTGCTAGTTTTGGCAGGAAGAGGTGCAGGAGGACGTTTAGTGTTGTCACTAACCTTAAACCAGGCACCCTATGCTCTACTCATCTCCAGCCCTAGCACACCTTTCAGATCTTTCATCCACACAGTACCTTGCTTAATCTGTTGATTCTTTCTGTAGATCAAAGAAGTAGAAATGACGAACAAGTGATTAACAGATGACCAGATCTCTTCCCTAGCTCCCCCTTCAGTAACCTCATAAACAAACTGTGTGAACAAGATAGCATCTGAAGAAAAATCACAGGCTGACGAGCCCGCACACAAGCCTGCACACAGTGGGGGATGGCGACGACTCTGACCCCCTATCTCAAAGCTTAACTGAGATTACTTCCCTTTTTCCCTAACAACTTTCATGGCTGAGCAGAATCTTTGGAAATGGTTTTTGGGGAACACTGAGTCCACCATCTCTCCAGATTGCCAGCATTCTGCTTAAAAGCAACTTTCATTTCTACCTACATTTGTCTCTCTCTCTCTGTATTGATTTTTGAGCAGCGAGCAGCCGGACCTGATTCGGTAACACTATCACTGCACTACGGAGAACAACAGGACATTCCTTCCCCTACGATGTCCTACTAAAACTTTTGTGTCAAAACAGCTTGTCCAGTTCTTGGTTTTGACACGATGCACAAGTTCTTCAAATCTGAGTGATAGACAACACACAACACTCGAAATTGGCTCTCTCCTCCAGTAACTAATTCCCTTGGAATAAGAGCCTTTTTAGGAAGCTCCAGAGTCTTCCATGCAAACTGGTAGACCCTCTGCAGCTAAAGTCCAAATATTCCCAGTTGGGTCTCAATCCATTTAATAACACTCTATTCATTGGCTCAAGATGGGTCATCCCACCCCCTCCGTACCTCCCATCCCGTAAGCACACACGATGAGGCACTGCTATAGAGTCCCCTTAACCTCATGTGAACCCTATTGGTATGCATGGAAAAAAGGGGGTTTTATTAATGGACATCAAAATTGATGTTATTGTTCTCCTTTACAGCTGAGGAAAGTGAGGTTAAGTACCACAGATGGAAAGAAGCGGGTCTGGGGTGTTCAAACAGGGGACTGATATTAATTGATATTAAAGTCTTCCGTCCCTCCAACTCAAAATATACTTCTCAAATGAAAACGAATTCACTTTGCTTTGCCAAGTACTAAAATGTGTCTTAAGGCTGTTACCTGGCCAATTACTATTATTGAAAATAATACACTAAATAGTTTCCATTATTACATTATTTTTTAATTTATTTTTTTCTTTTAGTGACGTATACTTGGTGTACAATATTATATAAATTACAGGTGTACAATATAGTGATTCACAATTTTTAAAGGTTATACTCCATTTATAGTTATAAAATATTGGCTATATTTCCCGTGTTGTATAATATATCCTTGTAGCTTATTTTATACCTAATAGTTTGTATCTCTTAAGCCCCTAGCCCTATGTTGCCCCTCCCCTCTTCCCTCTCCCCACTGGAAACCACTACTTTGTTCTCTATATCTGCGAGTCTGCTTCTTTTTTGTTATATTCACTAGTTTATTGTATTTTTTAGATTCCACATATAAGTGACAAAGTGTTTGTCTTTCTCTGTCTGACTTATTTCACTTAGCATAATGCCCTCCAATCCATCCATGTTGCTGCAAGTGACAAAATTCCATCTTTTTTATGGCTGAGTAGTATTCCATTGTATTTATGTATACCAGAGCTTTTTTATGCATTTATCTGTTGATGGATACTTAGGTTTTATTTATTTTTATAAATGTTCTAATATGTATTATAAGTGATGATCTCTATTTGATATTGACTGAGGCAGCATAATATATTTCTTCAACAAATCTTTCTGCCAGATACTTCGATGGACTCTGGTGATAAAGTAGTGAAGCAAAGTTTATTTGAAATGAATACTGGATTGAGTTTGGGTTGGGGTCCTCAATCACCTCTCCCGCCAGGGCGACTTTCATGTGTTTTATATATTGACATTCCTCGTGAGAGTCTTAACATAGAAACTAGTTCCACTGATTAAAAAAGAAAAAGCTGTGAAAATCACTGGGTCCCCAAAGTCCCCTCAGAATCCTAGATATGTGTATTATCATGGAGAAATGTGGGGTTTTTTTTCTTTTTTCCTTGAAGAGTTACTTACAAGCTATATGTGGACATAATGTTTGAGACAGCTCAACAATAATATGAAGTAAAGTAAATTACTTTGCTTGAATGAATGAAAACAACATATTTACTTTTAACAAAATATAGCATTTTCCCTCAAGGATACAGAACACTAAGATTCCTTGCCTTCTCAAAAAAAAAAAAAAAACCCTCATATTTTATTGTATCTGATATCTTAAATTTGCCTTGTCCTATCAGCATTTTTAAAGAACCGTCTAAATGCATTTTAATTGACTTCTCTCCTTTCAAAATGTCTGACAATCTTTTCAGCAATAAAGGAAGGAAATACCAAACTGGCAAGATGTGGGATGTGAAAATGGTTCTATGGGCATGAGAAAACTGCTCCTATTATGTTAGCAAGTTTCGAGTCCTTTACAAAAAGAAGAACTGGCCTTTTAATACCAGCTTTGCTTAGTCATGTAATTTTTCTTAAAAGTTATTTTGCAGTTATGTATTGGCTTTTTCGCTGGCATCAACGTGGGAATCAAAGTCACATGAATTGAAGCTTGTGCTAATTTTTTTGTCGTTTGCCTCTTTGACACCTATCTAGGGTATACAAGTGTTATGAAACTCATAGCAAAGACCTCCAGTCATTACAGGGGGGAAAAATCATACCCCTTATTTTTCTGACTTAAAAGTACTTTGTTTCTTTCTTTAGATTATATAAGACTACTATTTCACATTATTATGGTGCTTGGTACAAGGTAGTGAACTTCCTTGGTAATAAACATGCCAGGTACTCATTGTTGGCCCTTGGCAACATTGTGAGGTAGAGTTGTTATCCCTGGATCCTTCACTGTGGGTGGTCTCTTCAGCCTGGCAGCCAGGGCCTTCCTAGAGCACAAGACCTCTGCACACAGACTCACATCTGTGTTTTCTGGCCAAGTCCCTCAAGCTCCAGATCTTTCTGAGTTCTTTCCCTTCCTTATCCCTCAGTGACTTCCAGCTACCATAAGACATTCACACTGAAGCATCAGAAAAAAAGAACAGTGTTGTTCCCAAGTAAAAACTTTCATTGTTGTTCCAGGATTTTCTGAAGTTACAAATAATATGGGAATTCAGGTAGCTAGAGGGGGAAATATTTCCCCCACCCTCAGATTTCTTCAGGGGCTTTTCAAATTCTACCCCCGGAGAGGGTCATCTTTGCTAAATGGATGTAAGCCTCCTGCCTTTGTCACTCAATGAAACTTGCTTACTCATAGCTCACAAAGTTCCCCTGAAGATGATTAGTAAGCATTATTCCAAAGTTTCAGCAAAAACATTGAGGGAGGCTGCCTAACACTACTGGATTTAAATTAGCAGTAAGAAAAGAAGTCACATTGCCTCATGTGCTAGCCAATGTTTCTGCTAAATTAGTTTTTTTTTTTTTTCAATTAAAAAATGCTCACACAAGGAAAAAAGAGGAATCCACACAAAAATATAGACTATGCGAGCTGGAAGGGACCTTCAGGACCAGCTAGGCCAATGTACCCATTTTACAGGGAAACTACTAGGCTATTACGCCTAGTGTTCCAAGATCCCATTGCTAGTGGTAGATCTGTTTCTCACTTTCAGCCTCTCATAGCACTGTGGTCCTCTCCCTTCTTCATAGCCTAAGACTGGTTACACTTATGCATTTGCCTATGCCATTGTTTGATTAAGGCCTGTCTCCCTGACTAGACTATCACCCTCATGATTACAGGAACTCTGCCTGGTTTTCCTGCCACTTGCCAGGACAATCAGGCATGCAGTTAGTGCTCAAGAAATATTTGTTGAATAAGTATCAGTAAAAACACAGAGTTAACTGTCATTAAGGATAGAATCAACAGTATATTTTAGTCTTTTGCATAATTATCAAATCGTTGTTTACACATTATGTGGACATGCTACTCAAATTAATCAAGGAAATGTTAGATTCTACTATAGTAAAATATAATATCCATGGCTTAAGACAAAAAGGTTTACTTCTTATTTATTTAAATTCAGTTTTCCACCTATGTGTTTCTTCCCTGTGAGTGTCCTTTACTATTCACACAGAACACTTAGGACACTTCTGGTCACCAAGAGATTTTTTCCCCACACCAGTTTAAATAGGCAACCTATCTCCACCTTGTAGCTATCCATCTGGAACATGCAGCCTTCAAGGTCACTGTGGCAGGGGAAGAGCACCAGCTTGTAAGGTCCTCAGCCCAGAAGTGGCACATGGCACTTCACCTACAGTCCTGTGGCCAGAATTGATCACATGGCCCCTTCCCAATGGCAAAAGAAGTCAAGAAGTTTTTAGGGAGAACCAGCTGTCTCTGCTTGCCATTGTATGGGTTAATTATAATAATAACAATCACTAACTTTTTTGAGCACTTATTTTGTGCCCAGCCAAGAGCTAAGTGCTTTATTACATTTAAAGCACTTTATTACATTTAAAGCATCCTTGAATCCTCATTACAGATGAACAAACTGCAGACACTCTCATTATGATCAGTTTCCAAATGAGGAAACTAAGGGGTCAATTTGTTCAAGGTCACAATTGCTAAGTGGAATCAGGGATTTGAACCACTGTGTCAGGTACTGAAGCCTGTGCTCTCTCAGGTGCTGAAGCCTGTGCTCTCAGCCGTTCTGACTAAATCCCACCTATGGGATTCATCAGAGTAAGATTTTGAAGAACAGATTGGTTTTTAATAATACAAATGGAGGATAAGAAAGAATTATAAAATCCATGTATATGATTATGTGTCCTCAAGTTACCTACTCAGTTCAAGAAGCATGTATTGTTAATACTGCCAATAGTGGAGAAAACTGAGGTCATTTGCATCCTGATAGGACACACTGAGAACACAATATGTGTAGCATTTCTGCCCAAAGTGCATGATCTGAATCTAATTGTGAGGAAACCAAATGAAAGGACAGTCTATGAAACAATTGGCCTTCAAAATGTCAATGCCATGAAGGACAAAGAAAAGCTGAGGAATTTCTGCAGATTTAAAAGCTATGAAAGGGGACTTCCCTGGTGGCACAGTGGTTAAGAATCCGCCTGCCAATGCAGGGGACACGGGTTCGAGCCCTGGTCCGGGAAGATCCCACATGCCGCAGAGCAACTAAGCCCGTGCGCCACAACTACTGAGCCTGTGCTCTAGAGCCCGCAAGCCACAACTTCTGAGCCCACGTACCACAACTACACGCCTAGAGCCCGTGCTCTGCAACGAGAGAAGCCACCACAATGAGAAACGTGTGCACTGCAATGAAGAGTAGCCCCCGCTCGCCACAGCTAGGGAAAGCCCGCACACAGCAACGAAGACCCAATGCAGCCAAATAAATAAATAAAATAAATTTAAATAAATTAATAAAAGCTATGAAAACTAAGAAGAAATTTCACTAAAATGGAGTCAGGCGACCAGAAGGGGGACGTCTCTTGCATGTACCACTCCACATCAATACAGATTCCAACAGGAAGAGACACAACTTACATCTCTGTCAGGAAGTGACTACTTTACTACCACCAGCAGAAGGAAGAAAGATTTTGTCGTTGTCTGGCAAGAGCTCAGCCAATGAGAGACTATCATAAGTCAGCCAATGAAAAGCCACTATACTTCTAACTCCCAGTTTCTTCCAGTGAACATTTTGTTTATAAAAGTCCCTCCCAACTTCCCCTTCTCCTCTACAAAATAGTTTCCCCTTCTTTGCTTTACCGAACTTGTATGTGGGTTCACCACAGATGCATTTCCAGAATTGCAAGTCCTTGTTGCTCCTGAATAAACTCATTTTGCTGGTGAAATAATGGCCGTTTTATTGTTTTAAGTTAACAGGGGACTAAAGAGAACAGCCACAAAGTGCAATGTGTGATCTTGAATTGGATCCTGGAAGAGGGGTCAAAATTGCTATAAAGGATATTCTGGGGGCAATTGATGAAATTCAAATATAAACAATATGTTAGGTGAGTCTTATAACTGAAATACATTTCCCAAACCTTATAATTACACCATGGTTATTAAAAAGGAAAAAACTCAGTTTTCCATCTGTGTGTTTCTTCCCTGTGAGTCTCCTTTACTACTCACACAAAACACTTCACTTCTGATGCTTCTGGTCACCAAGAGATTTTTTTCCCCACACCAAGCAATTCTCTGTGACACCAGCCGGGTGTCCTGTAATTTAACTCAATTCTGAGACTGTTTATCTGAAGATAACATCAGATTCCACAGCTTAAGGGCTCAGTTCCACAAGACTGCCCCCCACGCCGTCACCTGACATACTGACTTCGGACACCAGTTGCAAGCCCAGCTTATCACCTGTGCTTCTGACCAACTGGCTGTAGATGGGAGGTTCCAATGACCCCCTCCTTGGGTTCAATTAATTTGCAAGAGTGGCTCATAGAACTCAAGGAAACACTTGTGTTTATTAGTTTATTAAAGGATATGATAATGGATACAGATGAACAGCCAAATGAAGAACATAGAACAAGGTCCGGGAGGATCCTGAGTGCGGGAGCTACTGGCCCCATGGAGTTGGGGTGCGTCACCCTCCCAGTGTGGATGAGTTCACCTACGTGGATGCTCTCCAAATCCCACACTATCGGGATTTTTTTTTTAACTTAAAAAAATATATATTATTTATTTATTTTTGTCTGTGTTGGGTCTTAGCTGCAGCACACGGGATCTTTCATTGTGGTGTGCAGGCTTCTCTCTAGCTGTGGCACGGCTCAGTAGTTGCAGCACATGGACTTAGTTGCCCTGCGGCATGTGGGATCTTAGGTCCCCCAGGGATCGAACTTGCATACCCTGCCTTGGAAGGCGGATTCTTAACCACTGGACCACCAGGGAAGTCCCGCTATTGGGATTTTATGGAGGCTTCCTCCCGTAGGCATGATCAATTATTAACTTCGTTTCTAATCCCTCTCCTCTTCCTGCAAGATGGAGAGTGCGGCTGAAAATTCCAAGCTTCTAATCGTGGCTTGGTCTTTCTCGTGACCAGCCTGCCTCTAGGAGCCATCCAGGAGCCCACCCAGAGTCACCTCAATAGAACAAAAGATGTGCCTAGTGCTCTGTCTTATCACTTAGGAATTTACAAAGGTTTCAGTAGCTCTGTATCAGGAACTGGGGGCAGAGACCAATATATGTCTTCTGTTATTTCACAGCTATATCAGAGAATGTCCTTGTTTAAAGGACATAGATACTGAACTATTTAGACATAAAGGAGCATGATGTTTGTTGATTCATTAAAATTTTATGTATGGATAAAAAATAGAAAGTGAGATAAGCAAATGTAGCAAATCATTAACAATTGCTGAAGCTGTACTGTTCTTGAAGCTCTTTAAAGTTTAAAATTATTTTAAAATACAAAGGTTTCAAAAAGAAGCATTTATTGGTTGGTGCCAGGCACTGCTCTGGACACAGGACAGTACATTTTCGGCAATGATGTGTACAGAATGCTATAAATATAATTTACTGTTGATGAGATTGACTGGAAGAATCCAAGCTGTGATTGCCTTCCCTTACCATAAAGGTTTTTGATTCACTGGGCTTGATTTTCAAAGGAAAGTTATGGTTTCTCCCTCCTTAGAAGTTTTGAAGGAGGAAAATAATGAAGTTTCTGAGTGGGGTGGTTGGCAGGGGACGTGAATTTTTATGACTGTTTGTCCTATGGCAACATAAAAATTGAGGAGAAATGGAAATCCCATTTGAAAGTAAGGGCATTCTGGCAACAGAAATCCAAGGATCTGATGGATGGGTGAGAATTAGGAAAAAATGCCCCTTCCATTCAAATCCATTCTCCCTCAAAGCATTAGTGCTCTAAGTCAATCTTTCAACAAAGACCACAGATGCTGGTGGTTTCTCATTCTCCCCTAAAGCATGGAGGGCATATAAACTGCCTGATAAAAACTTTAAGAACAAGCAAGCAATCAACAACATTTCCAAAGCTCCTTTACACCAAGATCACGAGTTTCTAAATCACCAAGAACACTTCCATAGAAGACCTTTGACTGGGAGAATGAAGTTGTGTTTAAAAGGGACACAAATAGGTTATAAATCAGAATATTGCAAAAGCAGAGATTAGTTCTGAGAAAACAAAATCACTTATATACTAGGAGAAATACTCATTGAAGCATCAATATATGTTCCATTCCCCATGGACTTATTTTATCCAACTAGCCATCACCAATTTTGAAAGAAGATGAAAAGCTAACTTTCAAATTTCTCTTCTTCTGCAGGCATGTATATGACTAATGCAAGAAATAAGGATTAAATGATTTAATATAGGCAAGGCGTTCAGAGCAATGCCAGGTGCATAGTACATTCTCAACTAATGATAATTATTTTTTAAAAGAGATAAAAATATTAGCTAAGCAGTGTTGAGATTGAGTCCCATTTAAACCATAGTTGCCTGGGAACAAGTAAGAACCCATTGCAAACTGTCCTAAGGACCTAGAACTTCATCCAATGCAGGAGGAATTTTGCCCTAGAGAGTCATGGATTTGGGAGTCTAGAGATGCTGGGATCAAACTAAAAGACATTTTTAATGCTTTGGTTCTCAGGTCTGACCTTTCCCATTTTCCTGGGGGATCCAAGATCCTCAGCAGCTGGCTATTTTGATGTTTGCCCAGGATAGAACAATAGTGAAAAAGGTCAACCGTAGCAGGACAATGTCTGGGTTTGGTCCCAACACTTCCCGGAAGCATGACCTTGAGAATTTGTGTGCCTTGATTTCCTTCATTGCATAATGGAGCTAATGATAGTATTCAAATGGGGGTGAGGTTATTGGGAGAATTAAATGAGCAAACGTGGAAAATTCCTAGAACAGTGTGCATCTAACGCATTACAGGTAATCAACAGATGTTAGCAAGCATTGTTATAGTTTACTTCTGCAGCAGCGACTAACTCTTCCAGTTTGCCCAGGGTTGCTTTGACTCTTCAGTTTCAAAACTGAAAGTCCCACATCCTGGGAGATGCTTCAGTCCCAGGCAAACAGGGACAGCTGGTCACCCTATGTACACCAGACTAGCTTTGCCAATCCACTTTGGAAGGGCTACTACAAAAATTGTGTTAGCAGACATTGGCAGAGTCCATTGGTTCAAGATGATTCTGAAGAGTGTGTTTTAAGGCTCCCTTTCCAATATTCCTCCTCTTTGTGGCTTTTCCTGATTCACTCCAGGCCCTCACCCCACATCCATGCTTAAAACTAAGCTCCCCGAACTTTTTTCCCATGTCATTTCTCATGCGTAACTAGTTGGACTGTTTCCTCATTCACCTCCTCTTGAGACTATCAAGGTCCAAAGGGCAGAAGTCTTGTCCTGTTTCTACACATGCAATCAACACTGGTGGGTTGAATGTAGTTTTGCTTTCCCGGATTTGAATGGGAGGGTCTGGATTAATTTGCCTCTGCAAAGTATTTCCATAGAGGTGAGGCTTTTTCCAGGTAGATAGTGCTATGTGACCTTGGCCAAGTTACTTAACCCCTCTGGGCCATATAATAAATAATGTCAGTGATGTTGTTATTGTTATTCATATTAGGCATAGGAAAAATTGACTTTGGAAAATGGCAGAGTGAGGATTTCAACCCAAGGAGTCTGTCCCCAACCTTAAGAGTCTGAGCTCTGGACTTCCCTGGTGGCTCAGTGGATGAGAATCTGCCTGCCAATGCAGGGGACACGGGTTCAAGCCCTGGTCTGCAAAGATCCCACAGGCCACGGAGCAACTAAGCCCATGTGCCATAACTACTGAGCCTGTGCTCTAGAGCCTGCAAGCCACAACTACTGAGCCTGCATGCCACAACTACTGAAGCCCGTGCGCCTAGAGCCCTGCTCTGCAACAAGAGAAGCCACCGCAATGAGAAGCACGTGCACCTCAACGAAGAGTAGCTCCCGCTCACCACAACTAGAGAAAGCCCACGTGGAGCAACAAAGACCCAATGCAGCCAAAACTAAATAAAATTTAAAAATAAAAAGAGTCTGAGCTCTTAACAATTTTGTTGATTTCTTAAGTTGAGAAAAAAGAAAGAGCAAAAATAGATGAGAAGACTTACAGGAGGAAATATAGTATGTTAATGAGTTTGAATGAGTGCAGATACACAGAAGCAAGGTCAATAATTCACAGATTCAATTTTAGCTTTATCTTTTTTTAAGTGTAAGAAAAATAGGGGGGGTATAATTTCTTTAATAGTTTTCTGTTTAAAGGAACCAAAAATTCAGTCCAGAGACCTGTCTTTCTCTCTTACCCACTACCAGATGTTCATAAAGACATATTAAGTAAGATTTGATTTTTCTACCAAAGCCAAACTGGGAATTGCAAAGACAGGATGAAAGAAAAAAAATTCTTTGAGACTGTTCTTTCTATCATAATTTTTTAATATCTTGGGTATATACTTATTTTCATACTGAGTTATATATGTCCTTAATATATTTAATCATTTGTTTTTCTTTTGTGCTTTTATAATTAATTTTGGGGGGCTTTTATAATTAATTTGAACAATACATGTCTCCCGGTTTCTGGTAAACAAATATAGAAATATAGCTGAATTTTTTCTGAAAACGATATAGTATTCATTGATAAAGTTCCTAAGAAAAGGAGGGATAGGGAGTTCCCTAGTGGTCTAGTGGTTAGGATACGGCACTTTCACTGCCATGGCCTGGGTTCAATCCCTGGTCAGGGAACTGAGATCCCACAAGCTGTGCGGTGTGGCCAAAAAAACAAAAAACGAAAAAAAATGAAGGGATAAATATGTTTTCAACATATTAGCTCAAAACAAAACAAACAAAACAGCAACAACAAAAAAAAGTCCTAATTGTACCCTCTTCACACTTCTGACATGTATGACGCTGGTTTGTTTGCCAGCATTAACTTCTTTTTCACAAATGTACTTAGTTTAGAAAAACCCTCCTATTGATGTCACCTCAGTAAGTTGTGTTTTTCAAAGAATTTGCCCATTTCATATAAATTTTAAATTATGGACATAAAGTTGTTCATCATATCTTCTGATTATTATTGGTTCAAATGTATACAGTTAGGTAACCATCACCACAATCACAATATAGAACATTTCCATAACCCCCCTCCCCTCAAATTTTCCTTGTGCTCCTTTGCAGCCAGTCCCTTCTCCCAGTCTCCCCAACCCTAGACAGTTGTTGATCTGGACTCTGACACTATCGTTTTGCCTGTTCTGGAATTTCATATAAATTGAATCTTAAAGTTTGTAGTCTTTTGTGCCTGGATTCTTTCACTTAGCATAAAGCTTTTGAGATTTATCCATGTTGAACGTGTGTATATCAATAATTTGTTCCTTTTTCTCCTGAGTAAAATTCCATTGCATGGCTCTACAGCAATTTGTTTATTCATTCATGAGTGACAGAAATTTGGGTTATTTCCGATTTGGGGCTATTATGAATAAAGCTGCAATGATCATTTTCATACAAGTGTTTGTGTGAACATGTTTTCATTTCTCTCAGGCAAATATCTAGGAGTGGAATGGTTGGGTCATAACAGGAGGTGCATGTTCAACTTTATAAGAAACTAACAAATTACTTTCCAAACGGCTATACCATTTTACATTCCCACCAGCAATATATGAGGGTTCCGATTGCTGCATATCATTGCTAACATTTGGTAATTTTCAATCCTTTTAATTAGAGCCATTCTAGTGTACATGTAGATGTAGCTCATTGTGGTTTTAATTTGCATTTTTCTCCAACGACAAGGATGCTGGTGAGCATCACTTCATGTTTATCATTCATATATTTTCTTTAGTGAAATGTGTGTTCAAAAATTTTGTCCCCTTATTTTATTTTGTCCCCTTTTTAACTTGGATTTTAGTCTTATTATTGAGTTTTAGAATTTTTTAATGTTCTAGCTATAAGACTTTTATCAGAAATAAGTTTTGCATATGTATTCTCCCAGTTTGTGGCTTGGCTTTTAATTTTATTCATGGGTGTTGAAGAGCCAAGGTTTAAATTTTGATGAAGTTCAACTTATCAATTCTTATTCTTTTAGGTTTTGTGTGTTTTGTGTCCTATTTTAGAAATTTTGGGGCTTCCCTGGTGGTTCAGTGGTTAAGACTCCATGCTTCCACTGCAGGGGGTGTGGGTTTGATCCCTGGTTAGGGAAGATCCCGCATGCCACACGGCACAGCCAAAAAAAAATTTTTTTTTGTTTTGCCTAACACAAGGGCATTAAATTTTTCTCTTATGCTTTCTTATTGAAGTTTTATAGTTTTACCTTTTCAAATCTTTGAATCAACTAATCAACTAATTTCTGTATATGTTGTGAGGCAAAGATCAGGGTTCACTTTTTTCCCATCTGGATATCAAATTATTCCAGCTTCATTTTTACTTTTTTTTTTTTAAGGCTCCGGACGCACAGGCTCAGCGGCAATGGCTCACGGGCCCAGCGGCTCTGCGACATGTGGGATCTTCCCGGATCGGGACACGAACCCGTGTCCCTGCATCAGCAGGCGGACTCTCAACCAGTGTGCCACCAGGGAAGCCCCCAGCTTCATTTTTAAAGAAATAATCAACCATACAAGTGTAAGTCTGTTTTTGGACTCTCTATTCTGTTCCATTGATCTGTGCCTATTCTTATGCCAATATCACACTATGATATTGATTACTGTAGTTTTATGATGCCTCTAACAAAAGTTCTTCTGTTGAAAAATTGTTTTCTTTTAGATTTTTTGGACTTCCATATAAATTTTATAATCAGCTTGTCAATTTCTACAAGTCATGTGCTGAAATTTTGATTAGCATTGTCTAGACTCTATAATTAAATTTGAGAGATTTGATACCTTAACAATATTGTCTTCTAATCGATGAACGTTGTATAACTCTCCACTTATTTAGGTCCTCTTTAATTTCTCTCAAGAATGTCTTCAGTATTCAGGTCTTACACATATTTACCCTTAAGTATTTTATGTTTTGAAAATGCTATTATAAATGATATTTTTTATTATAAATCTATTTATTTATTTACTTTGGCTGCATTGGGTCTTTGATGCCGCGCACGAGCTTTCTCTAGTTGAGGCGAGTGGGGACTACTCTTTGTTCTGGTGTGCGGGCTTCTCATTGCAGTAGCTTCTCTTGTTGTGGAGCAAGGCTCTAGAGCACAGGCTCAGTAGTTGTGGTGCACGGGCTTAGTTGCTCCATGGCATGTGAGATCTTTGTGGACCAGGGCTCGAACCTGTGTCCCCTGCACTGGCAGGTGGATTCTTAACTGCTGCGCCACCAGGGAAGTCCCTATAAATGATATTTAAAAAATTTTAATGTCCAGTAGTTTCTTGTCAATATATAGAAATACAATTGATTTTTGTATATTAATCTCATATTCTGCAACCTTGCTAAATTCATTTCCTAGAACCAGCAGTTTTTTAGTGGATTTCTTAGAATTGTATAAATAGCTGATCATATCGTCTTCATTTTTTTTTTTTGGCCGAGATGCACAACTTGCAGGATCTTAGTTCCCTGACCAGGGATTGAACCCAGGCCCTAGGCAGTAAAAGCTAACCTAGTAGTCCTAACCACTGGACTGCCAGGGAATTCCCTGATCATATCATCTTCAAATAAAGACAATTTTACTTCTTCCTTTTCAGTCTATACATTTTTTTATTCCTCTTTCTTGCCTTATTACAATTGTTAGGACCTCTAGTACAATATTAAATAGAGCTATATATTGAAATGGGTAAATTTTATTGACCGTAAATTATATCTGTTAAAGTAGCTAAACAAAAAGACTATTTTATGCTGAGGTGGCTCTAATGCCTTCGTAGCCTCCATAAGCAAACCAAAACTTAAGCCAGAATCAGTTGGAAATGCTCTCATATCCAAGAAGACAAGATTTAAGAACAACCAATCGCAAACAGGCAACTAGCCTCCCCCAAAACAAGCAAATGCTTAAGCTACAGCCAATCAAATAACTTTCTTGCTTTGCTTCCTTGTCTGCTCCACAAGAACCTTTCTCTTAGCTCCTGTTGGTAGGGTGCTCCTAACAATTTTCTAACCACTTTCATGTTGGAAATTGATGTTTGCGCAAATAAACTCTTGTAAATTTTAATGTGCCTCAGTTTATCTTTTAGTGTACCTCAATAACGCTGATTTTTTTAAAAAACTGAACTGAATATAACACAGAAGTGAACAGTTAAAGAGGCCTTTTATGGTAGGATGGGCATTGAATCACAGATGCAAAAGAATTACAGATCTTGATCTGAAAAAAAATAATAAAAGAAATGGAAACAGTGATGACTGAAATTAAGAAAGAAGTTATTGGGATGTGTGAAAATGATTGAAAAAGTGAAATAAAAATATTGAAGATTTTCAAAAGTATTATAATGGTGGAACAGGAAGACTAATATTAAAAATGTCAACATAATATTTAACTTGTGATAAACTTTAGGAAATGTTTGAAGATGCTGTCTATAACAGGGATAGAACAATAAATAAGGAGAAATTATTAAGAATGGTTAAAAAACTTTTTTTATCAGTATAGGCAATTTTTATCTTTTTAGAAAATTGTCAATATCGTGTGTGTGTGTGTGTGTGTGTGTGTGTGTGTTTGTGTGTTTTAATGTTTTCACAATTTAATTTCTGAGTGTATACCTCCCCAATATTCAGCTTAATGTAGAGATTAAATTCTGACTTTTGGTTTCTAAACCACTTTGGCACACAATTTTCTTTTTTCTTTCTGGTAATATATTTTTAGTCTATAGCATGTAGGAGCAAAAATAAATAAAGCTGGCTACCTTGAACTATGAACTAAGAACAACAGCAATCCTAGTTGCTATATTAAAAGTTCAAGTTCTAGGGGCTTCCCTGGTGGCACAGTGGTTGAGAATCCGCCTGCCGATGCAGGGGACACGTGTTCGTGCCCTGGTCCGGGAAGATCCCACATGCCGCGGAGCGGCTGGGCCCGTGAGCCATGGCCGCTGAGCCTGCGCGTCCAGAGCCTGTGCTCTGCAACGGGAGAGGCCACAATGATGAGAGGCCAGCGTACCGCAAAAAGAAAAAAAATAGTGTTGTATGATAAAATGTCAGCCTATAATTTTTAAAAGGTTTTATACTTTTTTAACTAGGTAATACAAATTGTAAAAAAGAAATTCAGAATACCAAAAAGTATATAGTGAAAAGTAAGTCTCCCATCTTTGGTACCCAAACCCTAGTTTTCCCCAGAGATGCTCATTTTTAACAATTTCCTATGTATCCTTCTAGGATATTCCATGCATATGTAAGTACGTATAATATTTAATATAGCCTTTAAAATATAAATTGAATTATCATATATACACTAGCATCTTGCATTTCTTATTTTATAATGTAGCTTAGAGTTCCATATTGATATTTTAAAAATGAGTCATTGTAATGGGTACATAACATTCCATTAAAAAATATACCACAGAAGGGAATTCCCTGGTGATCCCGTGGTTAGGCCCGGGGTTAGATCCTTGGTCAAGGAACTAAGATTCCCACAAGCCGCTCAGTGTGGCCAAAAAAAAAAAAAAAAAAAAAGGGTATGCCACAGAAACTATACATTGTTTTGCAAAGCCTACAATATTTACTACCTGGCCTTTTACAGAGAAAGTTTGTCGGGTTCTGTTTTTGTTACTAATTTTTAACTCAATAGTGAATGATTAGAGAACATGGTCTCAGGGTTAAAAATTAATAACAAAAAACATATTAAAAGGACTTCCCTGGTAGCGCAGTGTTTAACAATCCACCTGCCGATGCAGGGAACGTGGGTTTGACCCCCAGTCTGGGAAGATCCCACATGCCGTGGAGCAACTAAGTCTGCGTGCTGCAACTACTGAGCCCATGTGCCACAACTACTGAAGCCCATGTGCCTAAAGTCCATGCTCTGCAACAAGAAAGGCCACCACAATGAGAAGCCAGCGGACCACAACAAGAGTAGCCCCCGTTCACTGCAACTAGAGAAAGGCCATGTGCAGCAATGAAGACCCAACACAGCCAAAAATAAATAAATTTATTTTTTAAAAAAATTAAAAGCCCTTGAGATATTGTATTTAGAAATCAAAAACATTAACTCCAGGGTAAAAAAGAAATAATAATGAAAAGTTAATAAATAATTGGAACAGAATGATAGTAAAAGCCCTCTGCATCAAAACTTATAGAATAGAAAAAAAATGAAACAAAAACAAAAAAAAAGAAAAAATAATACTTGTGGGATAGAGCAAAAATGCTACTTTTAGCCTTATATGCTCACATTAGTTAAAAAAACAAACACAAACAAACAAACATTAAAGACATGTATCTCAAATAAGAGATTAGAAAAGGAACATGGAATAAATCCAAAGAGAATGAAAGGAAGGAGATAATAAAGGTGAGGATGAATAGAAGAAAAGCAGCAAACAGTAGAATCAACAAGGTCAAACTTTTTTGAAAAGGTCAACAAAATTATTTTGGTTTGTTGTATTTTATAGAATATAGAAGACATGAATGGATGTACTGAGTTCTTATTTTAGGTTATTGCATTTTTCAGTTCTAGAATTTCTATTTGGTTTTTCTTCACATCTGTCATGCCCCTAACGTCTGCTATTAACAAAAATAATAATTTCCAGTTCTCTGCTGAGATTTTCAATCTTGTGTTTTATCTCCTTAAACACTATCAAACATAATTATTTTAAAGCCTGTGGCTGACAACCCCAATATCAGAAGCCCCAGGGTGTGGCTACCTCTATTTTCTGTTGTTACTACTTATTTCCCTTCAAATTGCCTAATCTCCTTAGGGGCTTAATGATTTTTTAATACCTGTGGGCATGATATTTGAAACACTGTAGAAGTAACCGTGTAGAAGCCATTGTGTTATCTTCTATCTAAAAGTGCCACAGGGCATTTGCAACTTAGATTCCCTAAATCCAATTTCGGGGATTAAAATGATAGCTACAAACTGGGCTAAAATTCCAAGCAGTGTAATTTCACTTCCAATTTTGACTTAATTGCAGTGTAGAAGCTTACGAGCTCTCAATCCAAAGCTAGAGGGAAAACTTATGCCTCCACCACCACAGCAAGCCACTCTGAATGTTTAATGGCATCAGAAGAGAGAGAAACAAGTGGGCAGCCTGAGTAGGCATATCAATTTTGTGCACACTCAAATCGATATGCCTGAAATAGTAATGTGACATTTAGGAGTGAGTTCTGAGTGCAAGAAAGGTGGAATAAAGATGACTTTCTTCAGTGTCCCCAAGCAACCAATATAATCCCAGTAATGAAGTGTGACTCTCCCTCCTTCAAGAAGCCCTTGGTCCTAACCTGTCTTTCAGCCCTTGACCTGCTGTCTCACTGGCTGCTGAGCGGTTCACTTCCTCACCTCCTTCCAGTCTTGACACAAATGCTACCATCGTAATATGGCATGGCTGATGAGCCTATTTAAAAGGGGAACCTCTCCCCTTCCTGCTTCTCCTTACTCTACTCAGCTTTCCTTTTTTCATAAACTACTTATTGTCTACTATGCTATGTAATTTACTTAGTCATCATGCCCATGTTTATTATCTGTCTCCCCCTGCAGAAATGCTACAAAGACAGGAATTTTTTCTTTGTCCACTGATATATCCTGGCATCTAGAACAGCATCTATTTGAAGGAATAAATCAAGGCAGCTCTGAGACCTCCATGGATACAAGAGGGTGTGTCTCAGAGGTCTCACTTCTCACCTCTAGCCCACAGTTTATTAAACCTTTTTTCCCAACTACTTACAATCCTGTCCTCAAGAAGACCAGCAGCTTCTGGGAAGAACAACTGTCAGAAGTAAACACGATCTGAAACACACTAGGTAGTTACTAGCAAGTGTGCAAAGAAAAAGTGTCTAGGGAGTTCCCTGGTGGTCCAGTGGTTAGGACTCTGTGCTTTCACTGCTGGGGGCCTGGGTTCAATCTCTGGTTGAGGAACTGAGATCCTGCAAGCTGCGCAGCGAGGCCAAAAACAAAAAAACAAAAAACATGTCTACATTTGAGTAAAATTTCGACACAGATAATATTCAGTGATTGGAATACAGTAAAGGGCAGACATTTCAAACACACCTGAAGTCTTTTTACTCATTAAGTTTCTTGTTAAAAAATCACTGAGGTGCATGATTTCTATTCATACTGAGTGCTCTACGTTTACAAAGGTACCTGGCTACCTGTGTTCATGTGACGTAGTTGGGGAACAGGAGGTAAATAAAAGATTTTGCTGAAAACCAGAAAAACAAATAAAACCAAAAACATTTCCCTTACCTCTGTATATTTGTGGTCTTATTTTAGATTTAGATATTGTAGGTTGTCGTTCTGCCTGGCCCACCCTTAATCTGGCTCTGCACTCACGATAAAGATGGTCTTAGAGATTCCTGCAGTATTCTAATACTCATGTGCTACCACGCCCTGCATCTATCACCACAATATCGATTCTTTTGCCCAGAAGCGGATTACTTCTCCTTCTGGATACGTCTTGGATTGTTCTAGAATAGGCTGTTCCTTCAGTAGCAGCCCTCCCGTCTGAATGACTCATTCTCCTTTTGGATATTCCTCCTTGCCCTTCTCTTTCAGGAGACTTTGAGGTTGGTTTTATTCTTCTTGCTGTTTTACCTAATGGGCGCAAGATTTTCCCTTTTCCAAGTTCCTGGAGACTCTCACTTGGACCTCAACTGATAATGATCCTCTCAAATTCATGAACATTCTGGCACAGTAGCATCTAGTACTGCAGATCTGACAACTAGAATCTGAATCTTAACTTCCTCTTTTCCACAGAAACCTTGGGAATTCACACCATGAACGCAAAAGAAAAATAACTGAGCTCTTTGGTTTCTCATTAAACAAAATAAGATGCCTTACTAAATGTATTTAAAACCAGGTGGGTCTGCTTTTATATTTTTCCAAAGTAGCATGCCAAGAAACATGAATCTGGGGTTCATATGTGAGGTATTGTGTTATCTGATGACAAAATTATTCCCATTTGAGTTTAGGGCTTCAAGTAAGAAATAACGCTAGGAATTGATTGGAGGCTGAGGTGAAAAGGACAGAACTGGTTTTCTAAATTTTATACATCTTTATTACTGCCATACGT
Organism: Tursiops truncatus; assembly: GCF_011762595.2. Lineage (NCBI taxonomy): Eukaryota > Metazoa > Chordata > Mammalia > Artiodactyla > Delphinidae > Tursiops > Tursiops truncatus. The sequence continues at coordinate 20,076,084 of NC_047044.1, read as the reverse complement.
CTTTATTTCTGTCATAAATTTATAGATTATATTTAAATCATGCAGGAGTTTTAATAGAATTAAAAATGTAATTTGGGGAAATTCCCTGGTGGTCCAGTGGTTAAGACTCCACGCTTCCAAAGCAGGGGGCACAGATTCGATCCCTGGTTAGGGAACTAAGCTCTCAGAAGCCACGCAGCACAGCCAAAAAACTTTAAAAATTAAAAAACATTTTTTAATTAAAAACATAAAAATGTAGTTTTATAACACTGACTGATGAGTGTTTTCATTGCCCGAAGCAAAATTGTTTCCTTAGAATTTTCTTTTTTGGAATTTCATTTGCTTTGTTAGATAACCTTTCTGTAATCCCTTGTTCTCTTTGTCTATTGTTTACTGTTTTAGTATGTTATTTGAAACACATAAAAGCATATGTATGCTTTTACTTTAATGAACCATCCCCTGGTCCAAAAACTAAAACATTTTAAATAAATGGTGTGTTACTCCCTAGACCATCTCCCTGCTTGCCCCGTCCCGGGAGTATTCACTGTCTTTAAGTTTGTGTTTATTATTCCCGGGAGTATTCACTGTCTTTAAGTTTGTGTTTATTATTCACTTGGTTTACACACACACCATATAAAGATAGATAGATAGAAAGATACATAGATACATAGGTGATAAATAGAAACAAAGAAAAGAAAAGCTGATTAAAAATATATCGTTTAGTTGTTTATTTTTGAAACTTGTAAAAATCCTGTCATATTCTAAGTGCTTTTCTGGGTTTTATTTTTTCACTGAACTTTATGTGTTCAAGATTCTTCTGTGTTATTGCATTTTCACTTTTGTATATTATTCCATTATGTGAACACACCTCAATTTATTCATTCTCTTGTCAGTGTGTATATATGTATATATCTATGTATTATTTATCTATCCTGTGTGTGTGTGTGTATATATAGAGAGAGAGAGAGAAAGAGAAAGAGAGAGAGAGATGAGTTGTTTGCAGAGCTTTTCCATTATTAACACGGCTGCTAACATCTTTCTACATATATCCTGGCATTCATGTACAAACGTATCTCTTGTGTATACTCCTAATAACTAGTTATTTTCCTAAATGATTGTCCCAATTTAGACTCCTACCAGTAATGTGAAGAATTCCCACTGATTCACATCTTCTTCATTTAGTTAGTATTGTCAGACTTCTTAATTTTTGTTAATCTCAACCACAGCATTAAAAACAGAACAAAACCTTCTGTCAAAGTTGATGGATTTGTGGGGCTTCCCTGGTGGTGCAATGGTTAAGAATCCGCCCGCCAGTGCAGGGGACACGGCTTCGAGCCCTGGTCTGGGAAGATTCCACATGCCACGGAGCGACTAAGCCTGCGAGCCACAACTACTGAAGCCCGCACGCCTGGAGCTCGTGCTCCGCAACAAGAGAAGCCACCACAGGGCTTCCCTGGTGGCGCAGTGGTTGAGAGTCCGCCTGCCGATGCAGGGGACGCGGGTTCGTGCCCCGGTCCGGGAAGATCCCACATGCCGCGGAGCGGCTGGGCCCGTGAGCCATGGCCGCTGACCCTGCGCGTCCGGAGCCTGTGCTCCGCAACAGGAGAGGCCACAACAGTGAGAGGCCCGCGTACCGGGAAAAAAAAAAAAAAAAAAAAGTTAGTTGGTATCTGCCAATGTTCCCCAGAGACGATATCTGAAAAGCTGAATTGAGAACAAGGAAATCCCAATTCTAAACCTAACACTCACTCACTGAGTGACCTCTGATCTCCCTGGGCATCAGTTTCCTCACCGGCAAAATGGGAATAACACCTGCCCTGCCAGCGTTATGGGCGGTTGTGAGAGTTCAGTGATACAATGTACTCATTCACCCATCCAACCTCCACTGAAGCCCTATGTTGTGTTATAGTGTTTTACCACCTGCTTTGGGAAAGCAAAAGACATGTAAGATTTGCTCCCTCCACCTGCCCCCCAAAGTTGGCAAGGTACTATAGCAGAGATAATGCTGGAAATGACAGAATCTTATGAAAGTGTAAGGTTATATTATCGTGGTTGTTATAATGAAGATTATAGGAAAGTTGTAAAAAACTGGAGCAAAACAGTACTGAGAACCCCTTGAAGAAAGTCTTTGAAAGGTTTCTCTCTTTTCTAACCATACCAAAGGCACTCTACAGATTTCTCTTTTAGTGAGTCTTTTCATTGCTAATTGTAGTTATCTGATAAAAGTTAAATACAGAGAAGCTGTAAATATCATGACGATTAGTAACTGGAACCAGAAACGTCTAGGCTGTTATAGGCACACAGCTGTAACTTGGGATCCCATTAATGTGTCAGTTTCCCAAACTATTCTGAGCTCAGAGAATCCCCTCCCCACCCCGTCCCTATCAGTTCCCTACCCAGTTAACTTCTGTGGGAATGGGAGGCCGCTTCTCCATAATGAAAGATATCTGCCCAGCTAACCGATTTTGTTAAAACATAGGGAATTGCCACTCACAAATCGCTAGGAAAAAAAAAAATCCTAGCCAAAAGGGCCTGGAGATGAAGCAGAATCACTTGCAAGCCTGTCTTCTTAGTGAACTAGAAAGTGAAAATATGCATGATGACCCCAGTAAGAGGGAGGAGACATTCCTCTTCCCTTTCCCAGGCCAGTGAATGGTTTAGGTTCAGAAGCTTCTGAGGCTGGAAGGGCTGAAGTGGAGAGGCATTCTTGCTCTTGGGGTTCCAGATAAAGATGTATACAAATTTCACAATGGGTTAGCTCACCGCTGCCTGCCTAGAATGCAGCAGGTACACCAGTAGGTTGTCAGAACTTAGCTGTTTTAGGACTAGAGACAGCCCTTGCACAGGCTCTGTCATGGCTCTGAACACAGGACTAACAAACCAGCACTCCTTCAGCGCCTCCACAGAAAGCAGGAGAGTAAATCTGCTGGCTCCCCGCCTCTCTGTGGAGCTGGGTGGCTTTTTTTTACCAGTCCTGTGTCAGAGGAGTTTCCTCCATTGGTGTGAGCAGTGGTGGGAGCTATTACAGTAATTACAGTAAATACTAGAGCCTATGGAGAATTCGTTTTCTTGCCTTTGCCTATTTTTTTTAATTTTTAAAGAAGTTTTATTGAAAAAAAATTTTATTGGAGTATAGTTGATTTACCATGTTGTTATGGAGAATTTTTACACAACCTGGTTGTTGGGAAGAGGCACCAGACATGGCAGGAAAGACCTGGGTTTGAGTCCTGGCTCTGCCACTTGCCAGGTGGCTGCAGGTCTCAGGTGTGGTGAAGGTCCCAGGTGTGGTGAGGGTCCCAGGTGTGGTAAATAGGAGCAGTTTTGTGATTAATAGCTACCATCGGGTGTGTTTACTACTCTGTTCCTATGCTATCTCAGTAAAACCTCTCAAGAGCCCTTTGACATAAGGCCATTAGCGAATTCTTGTTCTCATGCTTGTTCTCAGTCTTACTCCATAGATAAGGAAGCAAATTCTGGTTGAATGGTTAAAAGGCTTTGGTTGGAGTCAGATAGAACTGGTTTGAAAGCCTTCATTTCTATCACTCACTGTGTGATCTTAAGTCATTTAACTTCCCTTGAGGCTTTGTTACTTCATCTGCAATACTTATAAAGCAGGACCTAACGTTCGTTCAACATTTATTAAATGCTTGGACTGTCCAAAGTACATGACATAAATTCACTCAGATTTTCACAATAACTCTATGTGGTAAGTAAAATCATTATCTACACTTTATAGAGGAAACTGGGAGGTTAAATAACTTGTCCAAGTTTACACAGATAGGTGCAATGGAGCCACAGTTGGAACCCAGGGCATTATTGTGAGGGTTAAATAATCTATTATGCTGGCCTATGTAGAAGTAAATATGTGACAGGAGTAGCACAAAGGATAGGAGGGGATGTAAATGGAATTATACTGTGGTAAGTTTCTTACCTTATGAAGTGGTATAACAGTTTCTTATACATGACGTGGTATAATAGTGGTAGACTTGATAAATGAAGAATGCATATTGTAACCGCTAAAGATAAATTACAGAAGTATGTCATACCGTTATTTTACCATGACATTATAAAGAGCTAATGAAGGAAATATAATGAAATAATAAAATACTTATTTAATCCAAAAGAAAGCAGGGAAGGAAGAACAAAGGAACAAAAAATAAACAGAACAAATAGAAAACAAATAGCAAGATGGTAGATTTAATCCTAACTATATCAGTAATTACTAAATTGGACTGAACACTAAAAAGGCAGAGATCATCAAACTAGGTAAAAAGCAGCACCCAACTCTATGCTGCTTTAAAGAGACATACTTTAAATATAAAGACAGATAAAGAGAACATGTTGAAAGTGAAAAGGATAAGAAAGCTAGTGTGGTTACTATCAAAGCAGACTTCAAGGACTACCAGAAAGGATTGCAAAAAAGAAAGAGAGAAATTTTATAATGATAAAAGGCTCAATTCATCAGGAACACATAACAGTTCTAAATGAGTCTGCATTTAATAATAGAGCTTCAAAATACATGAAATCAAAAATTGACAGAATTAAAGGGAGAAATAGACAAATCCACAACTATAGTTTGATATTCCTCTTTGTAATCTCTGTAATCGATAGAAAATGCAGAGAAGGGCTTCCCTGGTGGCGCAGTGGTTTAGAGTCCGCCTGCCGATGCAGGGGACACGTGTTCGTGCCCCGATCCGGGAAGATTCAACATGCCGCGGAGCGGCTAAGCCCGTGAGCCGTGGCCGCTGAGCCTGCGCGTCCGGAGCCTGTGCTCCACAACAGTGAGAGGCCCGTGTACCAAAAAAAAAAAAAAGAAAATGCAGAGAAAAAAATCGGTAAGGATATGGATGATTTGAATAACGTTATCAACCAACTTGATCGAATTGACATTTATCCAGCACTACATATAATAACTATAAAACACATATTCTTTCAAGTGCAAATGGAACAAGATAGGCCCTATATTGGGCCACAAAACAAGTCTCAATAAATTTCAAAGAGTAATCTAGTAGAAGTTATTATTAAAATGAGGGTGAAGATTAGCTATTTGTCTCATAACCTACGGTTCTATGAATTCTACTGAGACATAACAAATTTTCTAGCACCTTCTTCCCGGTCTTGCAAAATTATTTGTTTATTAGGTTTTCAGAGGTCTTACTAAGATTAAGACCCACTTCTTAAGTCCCCTAAGGAATCGAATTTTTTTTTTTTTTTTTTTTTTTTTTTTGCGGTACGCGGGCCTCTCACTGCTGTGCCCTCTCCCGTTGCGGAGCACAGGCTCCGGACACGCAATCTCAGCGGCCATGGCTCACGGGCCCAGCCGCTCCGCGGCACGCGGGATCTTCCCGGACCGGGGCACGAACCCGCGTCCCCTGCATCGGCAGGCAGACTCCCAACCACTGCGCCACCAGAGAAGCCCGGAATCGAATTATTTAAATAGAAACTGCAAAGAAAGATAAGAGCTTGAATTTAGTCTCCTTTTCTTGGGTTCTGAAGTTCTCTATCCTCAGAAAAAGCAATTTTCCACCTGAAGCTTGGCACCATAGGATTTAGACTCCACCACATCTGTTGCTTACAATTTTCTAAAATAATATCAGTTGCCACTGAGGACAATGAACTTCTGCAAAAAAGAATCTGTTGATCAGGGATCCTCTCTGTAGAGCTCTTGTTACTCAGCTCATTTCTAGAGTGAACAGAAACACTAATGACCACCCCTAAAAAGATGCTTTGTGTGTGTATTGGGTACAAGTGTCTCAAGAAGCAGTCCTTAGATAAGAAGGCTTTGAAAATATTTATAATACAGTAGGAGTTCCTAAAGTGGGGTCTATTGGCCTGACTGAGAGAGTTTGCCTGAAAATGTGCTGATGGCATTTTCCTGGAGAAAGAGCTCATCGTAGCTTTCATCAGGTTCTCAAGGAATAGGAGCCTTACTCTCTAGAATGCTAAAAGGACAGTGTATCATTTCTTTTTTAAGTTGCTGAAAGCATTTTCATACTTTATCTTTACAAAGGACTCAAAACTGCATTTTTATTTTTCATCTGTAATGTAGAATTGTGCCCCCAAAACATCATGTGCTCATTGGTTTTGCTCAACTCTTTTTCAGGGTCCATTTATTTATATCTTGCAGAATAAAACTTTGGAGACACCTGTTGGGGAAAATGTTGGCTTAGAAAATTGACTTTTTTCCATTGATTTCAAATACATAACAAGCCTGTACTACTATGAGAATCTGCCGGGTGCTATGAAGTCTGCCGTCGGGACTAAGAACCCTAGTCCAGTGGAACCTAATCTGCGGACATAGGGCTCCAACGTGGTTGAGAGCGTGTGCATGAAGTCATTTGGGCCTAAATCTGGACCCAGCCCAGCCCATTTCTCACTAGCAATTGGACCTTAGAAAAAAAATCATGAAATGTCTTTGATCCTCGGTTTAGATTCTTCATCTGTGAAATGGAGCTAAGGAGGTAACTACTATCATATGTGATGTTTAGATTCTCTTGAAAAAGTTTTATATTATTTTTTGGCTTGATGTGTGGATTGATCTGGATCCTTCCTCCTTCCTCGCTAACTTTGCCTCTTGGACCCCACACTCATTTTGCTCCAGCTGCACTGGCTTTCTTGTTTGTGCCTTGAATAAACCAAACTCATTTCCACCTAAGGCTCTTGGCGTCTGTTGTTTCTTCTGACTAGAGGTGCTTCGCTGCATTTCTGCTTTTCTTTTGCTCACTCTTTCTTATCCTTGGATTTCAGCTCACACACACTCCCTTAGAATTTTTGTGACCATTCACCATGACTGTATACACTTACTATGACCGTTCTCTTACTGTTTTCTCAGTACTTATTGTTAATAACACTTCTCTAGTTTGCTTTAAAAAAAAATCATTTTTCCTCACCAGAACTTGTTCAGGGCTGTGGTCCCTGGACTCAGGACAGTGTCCGGCAAAGAGCTCATTTATATATATTTGTTGACTAAATGAACCAAACAAAATAAAGTGGCACCAAAAGGGCGTAGACTGGCGATGATACAGATTAAAAACTCATCAACATTAGCGATTTGGTTTTATACACTTTTTACTTAAACATCTACATTTCAGAAGAGGGGATGTGTGTTTACATTTGCATAATAAAACTCGGTCAAAAAAGTAATTGGTGTAGAACAATAGTCCCATATCAAAGGTGAGCTCAGATTCCAACTATGCAAAACAGAAAATCTCTCTCCCCACCCATAACATTTACAAAAAATTCTTAGGTGGTTTTCCCCCTGGCTAAATGTGACATCTATTAAAATGACGGAAGGTTACAGTTACTTAAGGGTGTTGCCTACCTGCGCTTCAGAGAGGAAAGTTATTTCCACCTGGACTATACCTAAATGTTAGATTGGCCTCTGATGGACAGGTAAGATAAAATAGGTAAATGGGCAGATGGATGGGCTGGGAAGGAAGCATTATAGGTGGAGGAAGTCCCCAATAATTTCCATCAGAGCCACCAAAAACCATCCCAAATAAACCTTCAAGCTAAATAAGAGAACTGGACCTGATCTATAAGTGCAGCAGCTTCAAGCATGTCCAATCAGATCACTACCCAGAAGCTTCTCCTGTTTTGGAGTTGTTACTGGATCCAGGTAAGAAGGGAAGACCATAGCATGGATTCATTTCCTTCTCTTAAATGCATGGTGGTAAGTAAGATTAAGGCTGGAATGAGGAGCCTCGAATGCCAGGGCAAGGGTCTGCGCCTTTAAGATCTCTAAGTAGGGCGATCAGTGAACGACATTAGAAGTAAAGTGGTTTGAGAGGAAAGAGACCAGAGTGAAGGCTGTTAATAGTTCAGGCAAGAAAAGCAACGTAGGCTCCAGAATCAGGGGAGAAATAATAGGAGTAATAGAAAAAGAAAGGTGGACAAGGGTTGTACAGGTCAGAGGTGCCCAGTGGGGCTGTGTAGGCCGGAGGAGCCACAAATTATGCTCGGTGGCAGGCGGGTTTCATGGGATTTGTTCTAATGCTTTTGGCCCATAGGATACAAATATTCTGTGCCTCTTCAAAATAATAGCCTCTGGTGTCCACTGGCCATATCATGAAATAGAAATAATGAAGGCACTGTATCTTTTAAAAAAAATCCCCTTTTGTAGCACTTCCTTAAAAACAGCTACTTAATGAAACTCTGCCAGTGAGTTCTTGACAGTTCTGTCTTATTTCTGATATTAATGAAACAACTTGGTAAAGGGCTGAAGTGTCTTCCTGGTAAGTGTTTATGCTTTTCAAAATTCTTTGTAATAAGTGTTAATTTTCTTCTCTGGCCTAATGAGTGTTTCTCATTGACTGCCTGTTCCAATACTAGAAATATTAAGCAATTGAAGTGATCAATAATGTTTTCAAGCTTTTTTCTTCCCTTTGGCTTTGCTACTTTTAAGAGTCATGATAGTTTTGTGGGGTATTTTAGTCAAAGGGAGTAGTCTCATTTAAGTATTTAATTCAAAGTACAACACTCACCTGAGTATGTATTTGCTTCGGTGCTTATGAGCTGAGGCATAATTAATTGAAAGTTACTGACATGGCCTTTTAAAAACATATGTACTGATAATATTCATTAGGGACTATAGCCCAAAATGTGATTTATGGATTTTCTTCTTTTTTTTAAAGTTTTTGCTAAATTCTTCAACATCTCCCACATTGAGAAGCTGTATTTTTTTCCAGCTTTCTTGAGATATAATTGACATATAACATTGTGTAAGTTTAAGGTGTACAACATGATGATTTGACATACATATACACTGAGAAAGGATTACCACAGTAAAATTAGTTAACACATTCATCACCTCCCATAGTTACCTTTTTTATGGTTTTTCTTCTCATATTCTCTTTTAAATGACATAGTGATTTCAAAGAGCAGAATAGAATTTCGATGTTTGACATATTGTATTGCTACATTATGGATATGTATAATAATAGCATTAGATTATATCATCTAATCATATTATGCAGTGTTAAATATGAAAGAGTAAGCTCATTGTGTTTGCAGGATAAATGCTAAAAACTTGTATAAACAGAGTTGCTTCATGTGCTAAATGAAATGGTAAGCAATGTGGACCCACCACCCGCTCTTTCTTGTTATGTGGATTTGTTTGTTTTCTGTAGTTCTATAGAACAAAGTTTGAAAACATTTAATGTGGGTCAGTATGATAATTGCTTATTTAAAACAAAATCTACATTACTTACAGAGATAAGAATGTAAATAATGTAAAATTATAGACCAGAGTTCTTAACCTAGGATTTTAGAAAGTCCACCGACAGTTTTCATAGAGTACGTTTTATTTGTAATGTAAATTCACATTCATGAGAGAAAAAGCATGTCTTTCACCAGATTCTCAGAAGTCCATATGACACCAGAAACTTAAAAAAAAAAAAAAAATCACTGTTATAAATGGAGAGCCATGCTAAGGTAAAAACGATTTTGATTTCCAGAACTTTTTAATACTTTAATATTTAAAAGAATTTAAAAATACTTAAACATACTCGAATTATTTCTATATTTTCATATCAATATAAATAGTTTGTGTAATTAACTCTAGCTATTTTATTTATTTTTTAATCTCTTTTTATTGAAGTATAGTTAATTTACAATGTTGTGCTAGTTTCAAATGTATAGCAAAGTGATTCAGTTATACATATGTAGCTATTTAACACTTAAGAAGTTTTGTAGGACATCCCTGGTGGCACAGTGGTTAAGAATCCGCCTGCCAATGCAGGGGACATGGGTCCGAGCCCTGGTCCAGGAAGATCCCACATGCCGCGGAGCAACTAAGCACATGGCGCCGCAACTACTGACCTTGCTCTCTAGAGCCCGCGAGCCACAACTACTGAAGCCTGTGCTCCTAGAGCCCGTGCTCTGCAACAAGAGAAGCCATCGCAATGAGAAGCCCGTGCACCACAACGAAGAGTAGCCCCCGTTCTCTGCAACTAGAGAAAGCCCACGCACAGCAGCGAAGACCCAATGCAGCCAAAATAAATACATTAATTAATTAATTAAAAAAAAGTTTTGTGATGACAGAAAAGCAAAAATAAATTTTTGTAGGAAATTTCTGTAGAAAGAAAATTTGTACTCATCAAAGAGAATTCAGACGGTACTTTTGGTTTATATAAGGTATATTCAGAAAATATTTTAAGTAAAGTCTTTTAATTCAGAGGCAAATTAAATAGAAACACTATTTAATTTTGTTTTTTAAATATTAATCTTTTTCAGAATTGTCAATTTATTAATGAAGCATGGTAAGTTGGCATTTAAAAATCTTTACTCTTCCTCCATTTTGAAAATAAGATATATGGGCTAGATTAATAAGGGTATGAAATGGTTTGCAAAACAGTTCAATTTTAGGTCTTGGAGGCATGCTTTTGAAATTAAGAGCATTTCATTTTTAAATAATGATTCAGATTCTGTTTGATTAAAGATATTTCCCTGATCCCTTTTTCCAAATCAGTCTCCTGCTATATAACTCCTTGCTAAAAATTTATAAAATGTTGAATACTATACTATAGAATGAGGTTGCTCTCTAAATACTATGTTACAGAGCAATGGATCTCAGCCAGGGTTGATGTTGTTCCCCAGGGTATATTTGGCTATGTCTGAGACATTTTTTGTTTGTCACAACTGTGGGAGTGCTACTGGCATCTAGTGGGTAGAGACCAGCGATGCCGTTTAGCACCCTGCAATGCACAGGGCAACCCCTTTGCAACAGTCTTCGTCAATCTAAAATGTCAATAGTGCTGTGGTTGAGAAACAAACCCTCCTTTATATCAGGAAAATTAAGTTCTACTGGTAATTTCCTAACTCCAGAGTTCTGCAATTGTTCTAACAGGCTTGTGTTGAACAAGACAAGCTGGGTCAGGCATTTGAAGATGCTTTTGAAGTACTGAGGCAACATTCAACTGGTGATCTTCAGTACTCCTCAGGTAAAGATGTCAGTCCCCTTCTGCTGGTAGTTTGTATTTGTTTATCCCACACTGCTAAATTGTCCCTCTCTGCTTTCCTCTCCCCTTTTGTAGCCCCAAGTTTGTTTTTGTTTTGTTTAAATTGATTTATTTATATTTTTTGACTGCCTTGGGTCTTTGTTGCTGTGCATGGGCTTTCTCTAATTGCGTCGAGCAGGGGCTACTCTTGGTTGTGGTGCACAGGCTTCTCATTGCGGTGGCTTCTCTTCTTGTGGAGCACGGGCTCTAGGCACGCGGGCTTCAGTAGTTGCAGCACACAGGCTCATTAGTTGTGTCTCGCGGGCTCTAGAGCACAGGCTCAGTAATTGTGGCACACAGGCTTAGTTGCTCTGAGGCATGTGGGATCTTCCCGGACCAGGGCTCGAACCCGTTGGCAGGCAGACTCTTTTTTTGTTTGTTTGTTTGTTTGCGGTACGCGGGCCTCTCACCGCTGTGGCCTCTCCCATTGCGGAGCACAGGCTCTGGACGCGCAGGCTCAGCGACCATGGCTCACGGGCCCAGCCACTCCGTGGCATGTGGGATCTTCCCGGACTGGGGCACGAACCCGTGTCCCCTGCATCGGCAGGCGGACTCTCAACCACTGCGCCACCAGGGAAGCGCCCCCAAGTTTGTTATCTATATCTGAGAGTCTGTTTCTGTTTGTATTATTTTTTAGATTCCACATATAAGTGATATCATACAGCACTTGTCTTTGTCTGACTTATTTCGCTAAGCATAACATTCTCTCAGTACATCCATGTTGCCACAAATTGCAGAATTTCATTTTTTTTATATAGCCGACTAATATTCCATTGTGTATATATATACCACATCCTCTTTATCCATTTGTCTGTTGATTGGGCAGTTGGGTTGCTTCCATGTCTTGGCTACTGTAAATAGTGCTACTATGAACATTGGGATGCATGTATCTTTTTGAATTAGTTTTCATTTTCTTCAGGTATATTGAATATATCCAGGAGTGGAATTGCTGAATCATATGGTAGTTGTGTTTTTGAGGGCCCTTCATACTGTTTTCCATAGTGGCTGCACCGATTTACATTCCCACTAATAGCATACAAGGGTTCCCTTTTCTCCACATCCTCTCCAGAATTTATTATTTGTAGACTTTTTGATGATAGCCATTTTGACTTGTGTGAGGATATTTCTCATTGTTGTTTTGATTTGCATTTCTCTAATAATTAGTAATGTTGAGAATCTTTTCATGTGCTTATTAGCCATCTGTATGTCTTCTTTGGAGAAATGTCTATTCAGGTCTTCTGCCCATTTTTTGATTGGGTTGTTTATTTTTTTGATATTGAGTTATATGAGCTCTTTATATATTTTGGATATTAACCCCCTTGTGAGTCACATCATTTGCAAATATTTTCTCCCATTGTATAGGTTGTCTTTGTTTTGTCAATGGTTTCCTTTGCTGTGCAAAAGCTTTTAAGTTTAATTAGGTCCCATTTGTTTAATTTGCTTTTATTTCTTTTGCATTAGGAGACAGATCTGCCTATGTTCTTTATCCTAAATAAATTTAACATCTCAATATAAAAATGCCAAGAGCAATCACGTATATAAGCATATAAACATGTATAAGCATCACACACACACACAAATATAAACTTTGACTTTGTCAGTTTCTTTCCCTGTTTTTAAATAGATTACAGAAATTACCTGGCTTTCATCAACCACTGTTCTCATGTCAGAGGAAATTCCAACAGCTATGGTTTGCTGCCCACAGAGGAACCTGTCTACAATTGGAGAACAGTAATAGTGAGTACTTTTACCAGGGGACCAGCATCCCTCAGTAACAGGCAAATTTCCTATTTGTCCCAGCCTTCCCCTTGGTGAATTTGATGGTCAGTGTGGGGGACCATCAATGCTGTCAAGAAGGAAACTGCGCTTTATCATTGTCCTTCATCTGACTTCAGATGGGTTTGAATGATTTCTATAGAGGAGGTATTTTAGGGTTCTCACATCAATGCTTCTCCTCAGTCCATCCGAAAAGCTGCAGGAAAGTTATGGATCCCCTAAAACGTTCCCTGCACTGGCTTTACCCACAATCTTGTATTAACCTGCTCTATTTCCCCTCCCAAGCTCAGAGCTAGCTATGTGTATTGGACCAATTCATTTCTATTTTAGTAGCCTTCTGCAAACGGGAGTGTCCCCACCATCTACCTCTCCTTCCATGTGTTCTTTTACATTGTTTACGTTCTTTCTTTCTTCTTCTTCTTATTTATCTATTTATTTATTTTGGCCATGTTGCGGCATGTGGGATCTTAGTTCCCTGACCAGGGATGGAACCCATGCCCCCTGCAGTGGATGTGCCGAGTTCTAACCACTTGACTGCCAGGAAATTACCTGCATTGTTTCCTTGATGTGTCCCTTTTATCAAGCAGTCTTAATATGGTAGAGTATAAATATTAAAGTTTTTTTTTCAGTTATTACCTTCAACCATAGTATGTCAAATGTCCTTTTTCTGTCCCTGTAAATTATACTATCAGGGCCTCTCCAACAAGACATTTCTTTAAAGAGGGAGTTTGGGTTTTACTTTAACCTCTCTCACCTCCCCTTAGGGTTGCCAGGTAACCTGGCAACCTATAAAATATAGGATGCCTAATATTTTTATTTGCTAGATCTGGCTACCCTATTTCCACTTCAGCTTCCATCCCCAGCATACACTGCACAGCCTCTTGTGGTGGGGACTCCTTACCTGCTGGGCAGCCCTCCTGTATAAGGAGGGCTCAAGTCCACCCCCTTCCACCACCATGTCTAGTTAACCCATGGAGGCCCACATTTCCTTGCCATATGTAATGGTAGGAACTCAGGCTGCTTCTTCCTGCCTCTCTTGCCTCTGTCCTCCCTCAGCTGCCATCTTTCTCCTCTTATCTTCTCTTGCCAGATGGGCATCCAGCTCAGGAATGGAAGCCCATCTTCCCTTTTTGCTGGCGCCTCAGTTTCTACTAATGATTCTTTTGGATCTTTCTTGCTGGGCATTTTTAGGGGAAAGGAGGAAGCAACCCACTCTCCTTTCTCATAGGGAGGGGAAGATACAGAACTCCTCACAAAGCCTCAGATTACCCTCTGTCCCTTGGCCCTCTCCATATATGGGTTTGATGCTAGCTCTGCCCTGGGAGACAGCAGTTGAAGGTAGGGATTTTCAGAATTCGAGAGATGCTGAACACTCTTTTTGCCCTCAGCTTTTGACTTTGGCCACCAATTGGGGGCCACACGGGAAGTCCCACTTAACATCCTGATACATTATTTATATAGAACAGTGCTGCGGACCTCTATTTTGAAGGAAATATTCATCAGTCTCTGCAGAACATCCCTGAAAACCAGCTGGTGCAACCTACTCTTCTCCAGCAAAAGGGAGGAAAAGGTATGTGGATCCATTACTCCTCGCATAGGTAAAAGAGTCAAATCTTCATCAAAGCAGCTTTAAGGGAATTTCATATCTGAGTTTGGAATTGATTTGCAAAATATTCTCTTCTCACAGTTGAGAGTAATTTAACTCTGACAGACAAACTACTCCAAGCTGTTTATCTTGGGTGAGCTTTCCTATAGCTTCATAGAGATGTTGTAAAGGTGCAAAGTGTCACTTCAGTCAAATAAATCTGTATTCAAGAATAAGGTGTAAGATATGGAGAACAAACGAGTGATTACCATTGCGGGGAGGGGCAGTATAGGAGTAGGGGATTAAGAGGTATTATGTATAAAATAAGCTACAAGGCTATATTCTACAACACAGAGAATATAGCCATTATTTTAGAATAGCTTTAAATGGCATATAACCTTTAAAAATTGTGAATCATTATATTGTAAACCTGTAACTTATATAATATTGTACATCAACTATACTTCAATAAAAAAGGAATAAGGTATATACATTTTAGGTATAGAAGGGGGAACTTTTCCGTAAACTATTTTAGCAGTCTTATTTCAACTGTGAAGCCCTCAGGATAGAAATCATCTCTATTAAGTTCTCCACAAACTTAATCATCTCTATTAAGTTTTCCAAGTTCCATCATAACTTTATTTCATAAATTTGAAATCTTGATTTCATAAATGAAGATGATCTCATCTAACAGGTAGGCAAAGTGTTAAAGTAGGATAATGGCCTCTGTTGGCTAAGATGTGGGCCACACACATTCACGTGCATTATTAAAGAGAGTATAAATTTTTACAAAGTTTTGTAAGGCAATTTAGCAATACCTACCAAAATTTTAAATGTTCATATCTTTTGACTCTTAGTGACTATATAACTCACTTAGTGTGAGTTATATAGTGTGAACTCTGGGTTGATTATGTGACCCTGCCCAAATCACTTACTTAACCTTCTGTACCACAGTCTCCTTATTCAAAAACAACCAAACAAATAATAATAATTGTACAGACATTGTAAGATTGCTATAAAAATTAAGTGAGAAGATCCATGTAAAGCATTAGGCTCATAGTCTGGCACTATGGATATTTCCCCAAATACCTTAGATGCATGTGTGTGCATATATATGTATTAGGATGTTCCTTGCAATGTTGTTTGTGATAGTAAATTACCTCCGATATACAAAGACATATAAGATGCATCCCAATTTTATAGTGTAATTTAAAAAATGATCCCTTATCATAGCTACTTAAAATTATTATTTTTTTAAAAATTTATTTTATTTTTTATTTTTTAATTGAGGTATAGTTGATTTATATTATTAGTTCCAGGTTTACAACATAGTGATTCAAAATTTTTATAGCTTGTACTGCATTTTTATTATAAAATATTGGCTATATTTCCTGTGCTGCATAGTATATCCTTGTAACTTATTTCTTTTATACATAGTAGTTTGTACCCCAATCTATCTTGCTTCTCCCTCCTTCCCTCTCCCCACTGGCAACCACTAGTTTGTTCCCTATATCTGTGAGTCTGTTTCTATTCTGTTACATTCATTTGTTAATTTTTAAATTTTTTTGTTTATTTTTTAGATTCCATATATAAGAGATAACATACAGTATTTGTCTTTCTCTGTCTGACTTATTTCACTTAGCATAATAACCTTCTAGGCCCATCCACTTCGTTGTAAATGGCAAGATTTTATTCTTTTTTTAATGGATAATATTCCATTGTATGTATATATACATCTTCTTTATCCATTCATCTGTTTATGGACACTTAGGTTGCATCCATATCTTGGCTATTATAAATAATGCTGCTATGAACATTGGAAAGCATGTAACTTTTCAAATTAGTGTTTTCATTTTCTTTGGCTATATACCCAAGAGTGGAATTGCTGGGTCATATGGTAGTTCTTTTTTGTTTTTTTTGGCCGTGCAACGCGGCACGTGGGATCTTAGCTCCCCAACAAGGGATTGAACCCAAGCCCCCTGCATTGGAAATGCAGAGTCTTAACCACTGGACCGCCAGGGAGGTCCCTGATAGCTCTATTTTTAGTTTTTTGAGGAATCTCCCCACTGTTTTCCACAGTGGCTCTATCAATTTATATTCCTATCAACAGTGTACAAGTGCTCCTTTTTCTCCACATCCTTGCCAACGTTTGTTATTTGTGACTTTTTTTTAAATTATAGCCATTCCGACAGGTATGAGGTGATATCTCATTGTGGTTTTGATTTGCATTTCTGAATCTTCAGCGATGTTGAGCATAAACATCGCACAGATTTGCATGTGCCTGTTGGTCATCTGTACGTCTTTGGGAAAATGTCTATTCAGGTCTTCTGCCAATTTTTTAATTGGGTTGTTTGTTTTTTGATATTGAGTTGCACGAGCTATTTACATATTTTTGATATTAACCATTTTTTGGTCATGTCATTTGCAAATATTTTCTCCCATTCAGTACGTTGCCCTTTTGTCTTGTTGATGGTTTCCTTTGCTGTGCAAAAGCTTTTAAGTTTAATTAGGTCCCATTTGTTTATTTTTGCTCTTGTTTCCTTTGCCTTAGGAGACAGATCAAAAAGAATATTGCTACAATTTTTGTCAAAGAGGTTCTGCCTAGTGCTTTGTTTCCTTCTAGGAGTTTTATGGTTTCTGGTCTTACATTTAGGTCTTTAGTCCATTTTGAGTTTATTTTTGTAAATGTGTGGAAAAATCTTCTAATTTCATTCTTTTACATGTAGCTGTCCATACTTAAAATTATTTTAAATGAATATTTTTTGAGATAACTAGTTTTGTTCTTATAAAACAGTCTACTGTATCCTAGAATTGTAAAAGTCTAACTATGCAGTAATATTCTAATCCAGCAAGGAATAATGTATAAAATCACATAAGCAAAGTAAATCTACTGAAAATTACTATTGAATATTAAATAATGGTAGTAATTTAATATGAGGCCGATAACACTTCTACCTCTGTCACCTATTTTTTTTTTAAACAAACAAACCAACTAGTTACTAAATCCAGGGTGTGGCGCCTGTATCTTTTCACTGATGTTTTCGGCTGTGGATCTTCGCCATTAGGGAATGTATCATTTACCATTTTCTGTTTTTAGAGCTTAGTCTTCCACCTGAAATAGTGATACATTTAAAACAATGAAATTTCAAAATAATTCGGGAATTCATTATTGAGAGAAAAAAAGTACATGCATAAAAATAGAACATATATAGTTATTAAAGAGAAAAAGGCATACTTTAAGTATTGAAACAGAAAGAGCTCTAAATACATTTTGGTTTTTGTTTTAATCCTTTTTAATTCCATAATTCAAAAGTAATAATGCTCATTATTAAGAATTCAACTGATTCAGAAGTATGTAAAGAACAAGTGAAAAAATGTTCTTCCTTCCCATGCTATGCCCCACAAGTAACCTTTGTCAACAGTTTAGTATTTCCTCTATCTATAGCTAATCTCTGTATTGTTCTATGATTTTATTTAAGATATATTATTCACTGGAAAAAGTACAAAATACTGTGATACCATTTTTAATTTTTAAAGGATACGCATATGTTTATATAGGCAAAACAAATTATTTTCTAGAAATATGTAGGATAGATTGGAGTTTTTACTTTCCGTTTGTGCTTCTGTTTGAATTTTTTATCATATAATACTTTTAGTTTCAAAAAGTAAAAACTTAAACATTTTTTTCAAAATTGAAAAACAAACTTTTAAAGATGAGAATCCATTATAATTGATTTGACCACTGGGTGAGAGCCACAGAACTTCTTTAAGGCTGTGACTTTAATTCATGATGTATTTTTTGGTAAGTCCCTTTCATTTCTCAATTCATAAACTCAAGATAATATAACGCAAAAGATAATCTTTGTAAAAACCTTTGAGGTTTTTGGATGAATGATGACAGATGCATGAGTATTACACCCCAGAGACTGTTTAAAGCAGTTTGAGAATCCACTATTCTACTTTCTCAAGGGGAAAATGGAATTTGGCTGTGGAGCTTTTAGCTACTGACAGATCTGGTGGGACATGGTGTTTACAGGCCAATTCAGAAGTCACAAAACCGGTTGTCACCTTTGTTCTCCAATCCACCAAACAAGCAAAAACCATAGCAACAAATCTTCCCAAAATTTCCTTTCTAGTTATTCTGAAATATAAAGGGCTGTGCTCCTAAAAGAGATTAAAAACTCTGGCAGTACCATCTTATTTCACTGCAATGAAAAAATACCACAATGCTCACTGTCATTGCTCACTAATAATGTCAAAATGTCATGAAGATATTTTGGCATTTCGACTCTGGTTTTTTTCTCTTCTTTATTTTTTCGAGTAGTTATGCAGAACCAGAGTTAGCATTTTTACATGTCTGTTACTGATTTCATTTGTATTTGCACACTGTTTTACATTTTGCAAAATACATTCACCTTCCTTACCTCATTTGACTTAACTTATTTGAATAAAGGCCCTTCAAATGAGTTGTCTTTTGGAAATGGCTTTTGAGACTTCTCCTTAAAACCACTGAACTTTGCAGTCCATTTTGCTCAGTCTTGTTGTTCTGTAGACAGTTTAACATACAACATAAAATTAGAAGTCAAGATTTAACTGTGACAAAAGACCACGTGACAAATGGGAGACTCGAGTAGAGAGATGCCATGCTTCCCTTCTCCAGTGAAGGACGGTACAAAATTTTGGACAACTTTCCTAACAAAGAAAGGTTCAGTTGAAACTGCAGTAGGCCAAATAGACCCTTGATTTTCAAGTCCCATAAAATGATACCATAAATGCATTCTAAGGGGTGAGTAGGAAGAAAACCAGTCCCAATGCAACTTTGAATTGTGTAGTCAGTCAACAAACCCTTCCCGAGGATGTTCCTTGTGTAGAGCCATGGTGAAGTATGACATTGTTTTCCTCTATTTTAGGCAGGAAGAAGCTCCGACTGTTTGAATACCTTCATGAATCCCTGTGTAATCCCGAGATGGCATCTTGTATTCAATGGATAGATCAAACCAAAGGCATCTTTCAGTTTGTATCAAAAAACAAAGAAAAACTTGCCCAACTTTGGGGGAAAAGAAAAGGCAATCGGAAGACCATGACTTACCAGAAAATGGCCAGAGCACTGAGGAATTATGGAAGGACTGGGGAAGTCATCAAAATCCGGAGAAAGTTAACTTATCAGTTCAGTGAGGCCATTCTCCAAAGACTGTCTCCATCTTATTTCTTGGAAGAAGAGATCTTCTACTCACAGTGTGTTCAACCTGATCAAGGATATCTCAGTTTAAATAACTGGAATGCAAATTATAATTATACATATGCCACTTACCATGATCTAAGTCACCCTGATTGCTAAATATACTCTTATATATCAAAATTTTCTGGCATCAGAAATCCCTACAAGTTTTAGGATTTTTCTCTGAAGACAGATACTGAAAAACAAAACAAAAAACCCAAACTTCATTATTGCTATCTTTTATGAAGTAACATATAATCTATACTAACTTGGTGAAAAATTTTGCCAGTGAACAACTTTAAATGATCAAGTCCCATTTGAAAATATAGACTAAATGTCTTTCCTTTTACTATTGTCTATGTAATACTTCCTTCTAGATTAATAATGCTAGTGGAGATGCTTTGATTTACATATTGATTTAAACATTATTTTCCTGTCATACACTCAGACAAAAAAAAAATCATTCTAACATGTATCCAACAGCTTTAGCAACAAAACAAAAAATGATTGCCTGTGATAGTGCTCCTGCTAAATTACATTCATGGCTTTAAAAATTTCAGTGACTAAAACTAGAACTACCATATGATCCAGCAATTCCACTCCTGGGTATACATCCAGAGAAAATGAAAACACTAATTTGAAAAGATATATGCACCCCAGTGTTCACAGCTGCATTTTTTTTGGCCACACTGCACAGCTTGCGGGATCTCATTTCCCCGACCAGGGATTGAACCCAGGCCTCCGCAGTGAAAGCACAGAATCCTAACCACTAGACTACCAGGGAACTCCCATAGCAGCATTATTTATAATAGCCAAGATATGGAAGGCAACCTAAGTGTCCACCAACAGATGAATGGATAAAGAAGACGTGGTATATATACACAATTGAGTACTACGCAGCCATAAAAAAAGAGTGAAATTTTGTCATTTGCAACAACATGGATGGACCTGGAGGGTATTATGCTTAGTGAAATAAGTCAGGGAGAGAAAGACAAATACTGTATGTTATCATTTATATGTGGAATCTAAAAATTGAAATGAATATAACAAAATAGAAACAGACTTAAAGATATAGAGAACAAATTAGTTATCAGTGGCGGGAAGGAAGGAGGGAGGGGGCAAGATAGGGGTGGAGTTTTAAAAGGTACAGACTACTATGTATAAAATAAATAAGATAACAAGGATGTAATGTACAGCACAGGGAATATAGCCAATATTTTATAATAGCTTTGAATAGAGCATAATCTAGAAAAATATTGAATCACTATGTAGTACACCTAAAACTAATATAATACTGTACATCTGAAACTGATATTGTAAATCAACTGTATTTCTATAAAATAAATACATAAAAATCAAAAAGTAAATACTTTAGTGGCTATTCTGAACCTATCTTTTTTCTGCACTTCAGACCTCATGGTCTGTAACCCTGCGGTGCTGAAGACACGATGGTCTAGAGAAAATGCCACTTATAAACTCCAAAGTTACACTTCCCACAAATCATTTGCTTGCATTTCTCTCTTGCTTTGGGTAGATCCAGGAGCAAAAGTTTCTTGCTCTCCTGCCACTCAGCCACAGGGAGGTGCTCCTGCACTGTTACTTCTCTGGCCCAAACTTGGGCCATGATCTCTTCTTTCCTTGAACTAGCCCAGCTAAACCAGATTGGAACAGTTGGAGGCAAAAAAAAAAAAGAAAAGAGAGACTTTGATAAAAGATGGAGGCTAGCAAATAATAAACCCTAGAGAGGAGCCAGGATTTAGGCAGTCTTTCTTGGAAGCTATGGTTTATCCTCAACGTTCCATAAGAAACCCTGTGAAGAAACCCTTTGTCTCTTACTTGCTGCTTCGCAGGTTTATGCATATGCCATCTGTAATACCATGGAAGGCAGCTATGCTCACCACTATACCACCAACGCTGCACACTGTAATACCATGAAACAAGAGAGCTTCATGGACTATATGGGCCATCTTCAGTCCAGACCAGGTGGGCCTGGCCAGCAGGTCAAGAGCTCCTTGGAGCTTGCCCTATTAGATTTTCAGCACTGGGACCTCGCTGAGTGGTGTAGTGGTTAAGAATCCACCTGCCAATGCAGGGGACACAGGTTCAAGACCTGGTCCAGGAAGATCCCACATGCCGTGGAGCAACTAAGCCCCTGTGCTGCAACTACTGAGCTTGCGAGCCAAAACTACTGAAGCCTGTGTGCCTAGAGCCCATGCTCCGCAACCACAGAAGCCACCGCAAGGAGGAGCCCATGTACCTCAATGAAGTATAGCCCCTGTTCGCCACAACTAGGGAAAGCCCGAGCGCAACAACAAAGACCCAACACAGCCAAAAATAAAATAAATTAATTAAAAAAAGATTTGCAGCACTGCCATGATCGTATAATGGTTAGTACTCTGCATTGTGTCCAGCATTCCCAGTCTCCCCTTTTCTTTTGTCCCCTCCTGGTGCCCTTCCTTCCCCAGGGACTCTTAAGAAAGAGCATGGTAGACCCAGAGTGACTAAATGGAGGCTAACTCAATATTGGCCATATCCACACGTAGTCTGAGTTTGTTGTAGGCAATCTTTGTGTCCTCCCAAATTTCATGTTGAAACCTAGTCCCCAGTGTGATGTTATTTGGTGGTGGGGTTTTGGAGAGGTGATTAGGTCATGAAGGTAGATCCCTAATGAATGGGTTTAGTGTCCTCATATAAGAGATCACAGAGAGCTCCCTTTCCCCTTCCACCATGTAAGGGTACAAGAAGACGGTTGTATGAACCAGGAAGTGGGCCCTCAGCAGACACTGAATCTGCCAGCACCTTGATCTTGGACTTCCCAGCTTCCCAAACCGTGAGAAATACATTTCTGTTGTTTATAAGCCACTTGGTCCATGGTATTCTGTTAGACCAGCCCGGACAGACAAAGAAAGTTTCAATCAGTGCTAAAATCAAAGTAAGACTCAGCTTTTATACTCATTCTCCCACAAAGAAAATAGGCTTGATAAAATATTAATCAAGCACATAAATTTTACCAAAGATTTGAAAGAGGAAATGGTGAAGAGGGTTTACAACAGAAATCATTCAGCCAACAAATTAATAAAATTCTATCAACATTTTTCCTCATGCCATAGTCCCTCCTATACCCAATGCAAGCCTGAGGGGTTCATCTTGACAATTTTCCCCAAAGCCCCCAGTCAGCATCAACTCTCTTTTCTACAGAGTTGCTTCCTCTTGGGCAAAAATCTGGGCTCTGCCTTTTACCTAAAATACATTGATCAAAGCCCATTTTCACAAGCAAGTTCTTATAAAGATGCTCATACTAGCTGCTCAAAGCCTAACCGTCTCCATATATTATGGGAAATGTTACTCCCTGCCACCACCCAAGGACAAGGAAGAGAGACTTCTTAGCCTTTATTCATGGCCCCTCATTTTCTGGTATATGAAATCCCATCCTCCGTCTTGTCACTTTCATCCGGTTGAACAGATCAGTTAAACTCTTCTCTAGAGAGCAGGAGTTCCAAGCAGCAAACTCTATCCAGTTACAGTGCATCCCATGGGCAGCCTCCCATTATTTGGTCTTTTGGCGCAGGTATTAAGCATGAAATCTTTCCTTCCTTTAAATCACAGGATCCTCCTCTGGGCTCTGGTCCTGGAGCTTATGGTTCTGGTTAGTTTATCCTCTTTTCTCTCTTCAGTTATTCCTATTCATAAGGCATAAGTAAGGGCTGAGAATATTTTCTTTTTCCTCATCCCAGCCATTCTGTGGACACATTCTATGGGGCAGCCTTGCCCAAAGCCATCTCCTTTACTAAATTAAGGAAAAAACCAAATACACAAAGTGGATGGCAGCATTAATTACAATACATAAACTGAAAAATAGCTAAAATAAAGTCCTTTCTTTCTCTCTCTCTCTGTTCCCTCCTTTCCATCACCCTGTGCCTGGTAGAATATGTTGTGCTCTGGGTATCCAGTGCTAAGTGAAACAGATATTGTTCCTCTGTTATGAAGCTTCAGTTCTATCAATATTTAATCAAAGATTTATAAATTCTATTATTATATAACCAACATGTACTTAATGGCTGACTGATGAGTAATTTCTTGATTAATTGGGTACACATATGTAGTAAAGTATGTAAAGTGTATTAATATGACAGCATTAATTATATCTAAACTTAACTGTACAGATTAATGCATATACCCATATCACCATCATCCAGATTAAGGTACAGAAACATTTCTAGCACCGCATAAGTTTCTCTCACTTCTCTTCCCAATCTATGCTTACCTTCTGAACATCATATAAATAGAATTATACAACATATACTCTTTTGCATCTGGTTTTATTTTCCTCAATATAATATTTACAGAGTTTATCAATGTTGCTGGGTATATCCGAAGTTTATTCTTTTTCATTGCTTTTCAACTGCTGACTTTTAAAGGACAGTACCAATTTTTTTTTTTACAGCCCTGAAACTTCTTTTAATTTCCAGACTTTATAAATATAAAATAGACCCTGATTATTCCCACACTCACATGGATAGTGTCGCTTTACTATCAAACATCATCCATACCTGTCCTTCAAAGATCTGGAATGACTTTTATACACTCATATAGCCACCACTTTAGTTTATATTTAGATATTTTGGTTCATATATTTTTTCCAACTCATATAATCTAAGTGGAATTTGATTTTGTATTTTGATGGTGTGGATTCTGATAGCAAAGATTTTAAAGTAAAATAGGCTTTAAAAATTTACTCCTTTTTCATACGTTGATGAATGTTAATGAAAACTTTTTTTTTTTTTTTTTTTTTTGCGATACACGGGCCGCTCACTGTTGTGGTCTCTCCCGTTGCAGAGCACAGGCTCCGGACGCACAGGCTTAGCGGCCATGGCTCACGGGCCCAGCCGCATGTGGGATCTTCCCGGACCGGGGCATGAACCCGTGTCCCCTGCGTTGGCAGGCGGATTTTCAACCACTGCGCCACCAGGGAAGCCCTGAAGATTCTCTTTGATAAGCAAACCCATCCAGGATTTGTAGTGGTGGATTAACCAACAAAAGGTCAGTGAGTTCATAAACAAATTAAGTTAACAAACTGAATAAACATTTTTATGATCTGTGTGAACAAATAAAATTTTACCTAACAAGTATGTTTTACATAAGCAATTAAATTATAACAAGTCCATGTGATGAAATATCGCATTTACAAATTTTAGTCAGACTGATATCTTTTGGAACACTTTGTTTCTTCTCATTAACTCTTAGTAAAATCAGGGAGATCAGTTGGGATGCTCTGGGTTTCAAATAACAAGAAACCCTGACTCAAACTGGTTTAAATATTTGCTACTGACAACACCCTACTTCCTGGTACTGAATTTTGAAGCAGTAAACTTTCTTGGTTGTAGCTAACTGAAATCAGCTTTGACTCACTGAAGTATTCACTGGGATTTAGTGAAAGGTATTAGACTGCTTACAGAATTTCTGAGAAGGCTGGAGAACAAGCAGCCAGACATAAAGCCCCAAACCACATCAAAGATCTGGCCAAGTAAAGACATCACTATCATTGTTACCAGTCACTAAGTGCCGCAACTTTACATCACCTTGCATGTCACTGAACAGAGCTAGCATAGCATCACTGCTGCCCCAGAAACTATCTAGCTGCAACTGCCATGGCATTCAGAGATGGTTTTTTACCCTCCTTGCTTCTGTACATCACTAGATCCTCATTCAAATTCTGGGAAGGGAATTTCTTTTTTTAAAAAAAATTAATTTATTTATTTTATTTATTTTTGGCTACCTTGGGTCTCTGTTGCTGCACGTGGGCTTTCTCTAGTTGCAGCGAGCAGGTGCCACTCTTCGTTGTGGTGCGTGGGCTTCTCATTGCCATGGCTTCTCTTGTTGTGGAGCACAGGCTCTAGGGGCATGGGCTACAGTAGTTGTGGCTCACGGGCTCAGTAGTTGTGGTTCGTGGGCTCTAGAGGACAGGCTCAG
The DNA here is from genome assembly GCF_011762595.2 of Tursiops truncatus. Taxonomy (NCBI): domain Eukaryota; kingdom Metazoa; phylum Chordata; class Mammalia; order Artiodactyla; family Delphinidae; genus Tursiops; species Tursiops truncatus. The sequence goes on along the minus strand of NC_047044.1, from coordinate 20,050,559 downwards.
TAGTTGTGGCTTGCGGGCTCTAGAGCACAGGCTCAGTAGCTGTGGTGCACAGGCTTAGTTGCTCCATGGCATGTGGGATCTTCCCAGACCAGGGCTTGAACCCGTGGCCCCTGCATTGGCAGGCGGATTCTCAACCACTGTGCCACCAGGGAAGCCCCGGGAATTTCGGCTGAGGCTTGGTCATGTGCTTATGCTTGGCTGCAAAGAAGGCTAGAAAAGTGACTATCTAGAACTTTCAATTCTTATACTGGGAGACTGTTTCTGCATCCTATCAAGACTCATAAGTTCAAGAATTCCCCAAACATAGAAAGGGGTTCAGATGCTGGGCAGCCAAAAGAATGACAAAAGTTCATTAGAATTTTAAACTACAATAACAAGGATCAGAGCATGTATAGTTTAATTTTAAAGACCTTTGCCCTACCTGGCTAATCTCCAAAAATACTCTTTGTTCTTAGTACTTCTGTGGTCACAGGAATTTAAACAGTTTCTAAACAAATTTTCCTTATCTTTCTGAGAAGGCAATTTCAGCATAGTATTTAAGTTCTCTAGATATCAAGTAAACTTGTAACATATTTCTAGAACTGAAGCTAATCGAAGAAATTAAATCCCATAATTGGTAACTTTCACACTATGGAGTCTTTACTCATATCTATTTTCCTTTGTTCAGGGAATTCTTATAATGTTCCAGTTTCATGATTTAGTTTCTTTGAGATTGTTCAAAGAGCTGAAACTAATATAATCCAGTTACAAGTATAAAAGTTAACTGATATTCTTTTCCCAAGAGCATTTTTCTGATTGCCAGAGCTGGCCTTGAGGATGTGAGGAGTACACTGAAAGTGCTAAGAGTTCAGTGGTGTCTCGGGACCAGCTCTCAACCAATGAAGGTTGGGGGCTGGTAGATACTTACCTCTGCTTCTTCACCTCTTAGTTAGAATAATGCTGAGACGTGTTCTTACACTTTCCTATTCCCCTAATGCTGTTTCCTGGAACCACCTCTCAAACCACTAACATTCATCTTCTTGTCTCAGTTTTGGCTTCTGGAGGAAGGGGAGGACCCAACCCAATCCGTTAAGTGAATCAAATTACTTAGGACACTCAGTTTTATCAATTATGGATGAGAACAGTGGGCCAGCAGTTAGAACTTACTGGAATACTAGTATGTTTGCTGTCTCCTCTCTCTCTCTTCCAGGCAAGCTATGCCATGAGTCACACTGGGTGTTAACGGCCCCATTTGATAGATTGGAAAACTGATGCTGGAAGAATTTAAGTATCTTTTCTAAAGCCACCCTGCTAATGAGTGTCCCACTGTGAATTTGAACTCAGGTCCATCTAATTCTTTCTACTATGCCACACCATCTGCTGATGTCAAGACCATCTTAAGTATGCATGAATATAAGTTCTCTCCTGTGCCAGTGCTAGATCTTCATAACACTATCATTTTGCAGAAAAGCCTTGGCTAAATTTATTAAATGCCATTAACAAAAATCATATATAAAATCACCGCCTGCTCTCCATCACTGTTGATGGGGGTGTATATTAGTACAATCTTTGGAGGACAATGTGACGATATTAATCAGAGTTTTAAAACACATAGCTAAACATTACAGTATTTTTAATTTATATCAGGGTTCTGATGTACAGAATTTAAACTTCAAATAGTTCTGAAAGGCTTATAATGGGAAACAACAGAACCCTCCTCCAAACCTTTCCTCTTCTTTTAGCTGTTTCTTCTGTATTTATGACACATGTCTAAATAAATGTCATTTCTGCTTTTTTTTTTTTGGTTTCCCAACTTTATATATTATCAATTGACATTATCAACCTGCCCCCACTTATAGGATATCGGGCTTCCTCTCATTTTGCTAAGGCACATCTTCAAAGAGCTTCTTTTTTTTCCCTTAAGTTTATTTATTTAATTTATTTATTTTTGGCTGCCTTGGATTTTCGTTGCTGCGCGTGGGCTTTCTCTGCTTGCGGCGAGCGGGGGCTACTCTTCGTTGCGGTGTGCGGGCTTCTCATCGCGGTGACTTCTCTTGTTGCAGAGCATGGGCTCTAGGTGTGCGGGCTTCACTAGTTGTGGCACGCAGGCTTCAGTAGTTGTGGCTCGCGGGCTCCAGAGCGCAGGCTCAGTAGTTGTGGTGCAAGGGCTTAGTTGCTCCGCGGCACGTGGGATCTTCCCAGACCAGGGCTCGAACCTGTGTCCCCTACATCGGCAGGCAGACTCTCAACCACTGCGCTACCAGGGAAGCCCGCTTTGTTTGTTTTTTAGTACATCCTTTTCTATTACCCACCACCCTTTCTCAATGTTTCCTTAGCTTAATTAAATTAAATCCTAAAAAATGCTGCTGACTTGTAGCTTCCAAGTCTGCATCACCTTGTAGCTCCTGAATCCACAAATAGCTGGTATCTTCTGCCTTTATCTCTAAATTCAAATCCCCAAACATATAATTGACTTGAGCAACCTGTCTTTGGTACTAGTTTTCAGATGTCATTAATTATTGGCTCATCTGTAAAAGGGCTCCTTCTTCAGCTGGGTGCTCACCCTAGTTCCATGTAACTGTGACTGGTGAAGATGGGCAAACATTATTTGAGAAAGGGTATGCTTAGGGTGGGCACCTCCAACACATTTCTACTGCAGCTACTGTGGTTAAGAGAATACATCACCTTAGAATGGTGATATATGTAGCATAGTAACTGCCAGAGATAGCCATGTCCTAATCTCCAGAACCTGTGAATAACTTCTGTTACATGGCAAAGGAGTACTTAGGGTGCAGATGCAATTAATGTTGTTGATTAGCTGACCTTAAAATAGGGAGATTATCCTGATTACCCAGGTGGGTCCAATGGAATCATTCACAAGCATCCTTAAAGGTAGAAGAGGGAGACAGAAGAGTCAATGTTAGAGTGATGAGATGTGAGAAAGACTCAACCAGCGGTTGCTCGCTTTGAAGATGGAAGGGGCCCGAGAGCAAATGAATGTAGGCAGCCTCTAGAAGCTGGAAAATGCAAGAAAAAATACTCTCCTCTAGATCCTCCAGAAGGGAATGCACTCCTGCCAACACCTTGATTTCAGCCCACTGAGACCCACTTTTTGGACATCGGTCCTATAGATTGTAAGAATATAAATTTTCCTTTCTTGTTTTAATTGAAGTAGAGTTGAGTTACAATATTGAAAGAGTTCCCTTTCAGGTGTATGGCATAGTGATTCAGTTTTTTTTTTTTTTTTTTGCAGATTATATTCCATTATAGGTTGCTATAAGATATTGGATATAATTCCCTGTGCTGTACAGTAAGCCCTTGTTGCTTATCTATTTTATGTATAGTAGTTTGTATTTGTTAATCCCATCCTCCTAATTAGTCCCTCCCCCTGCTCTGGTAACCATAATTTTTTTTTCTATGTCTGTGAGTCTGTTTTATAGATAGATTCATTTGAATTATTTTTTAGATTCCACATATAAGTGATATCATACAGTATTTGTCTCTCTTTTTCTGACTTATTTCACTAAATATTCTCTAGATCCATCCATGTTGCTGCAAATGGCAATATTTCATTCCTTTTTATGCCTGAGTAATATTCCAGTGTCTTAAGCCAATTGTCTGTTGATGAGCACTTGGATTGTTTCCATGTCTTTACTATTGTAAATATGCTTCTGTGTACATCAGGGTGCATGTATCTTTTCAAATTAGAGTTTTCTTTTTTCCTGTATATATACCCAGGAATAGGATTGCTGGATCATATGGTAGCTTTATTTGTAGTTTTTTGTTAAGGAACCTCCATACTATTTTCCACAGTGGCTACACCAATTTACATTCCCACCAACAGTGTACAAGGGTTCCCTTTTCTCCACACCCTCTCCAGTATTTATTTGTAGACTTTTTGATGACATCCATTCTGACCGGTGTGAGGCAATACCTCATTGTGGTTTTGATTTGCATTTCTCTAATAATTAGCTATACTGAGCATCTTTTCATGTGTCTGTTGGCCATCTGTATATCTTCTTTGGAAAAATGTTTATTTAGTTTTTCTGCCCACTTTTTAATTGAGCTGTTTTTTGATACTGAGTTTTATGAGCTGTTTATATATTTTGGATATTAACCCCTTGTCAGTTACATCATTTACAAATATTTTCTCCCATTCTGTAAGTTGTCTTTTCATTTTGTTGATGGTTTTCTTTGCTGTCCAAAAGCTTTTAAGTTTGATTAGGTCCCATTTGTTTCTCTTCTATTTTTCTTTTTTTTTCTCTCTCTCTCTCTTCTATTTTTCATTTCTTTTCAAGTTTCTGGGAAACTTCCTTAACTTCATATTCCAACTCCTCAACTAAATTTCATTTTAGATATTATTATTATTTTTTTTTTAATTTTTTTTGCGGTACGCGGGCCTCTCACCGTTGTGGCCTCTCCCGTTGCGGAGCACAGGGTCTGGACGTGCAGGCTCAGCGGCCATGGCTCACAGGCCCAGCTGCTCCGCAGCATGTGGGATCTTCCCAGATCGGGGCACGAACCCGTGTCCCCTGTATCGGCAGGCGGACTCTCAACCACTGCGCCACCAGGGAAGCCCTAGATATTATATTTTAAATATCAAAAGTTTTATCTTGTTTTCAGACTTTTCATTTTCATTACGTCTTGTTTTTATTCTATGGGCACATTATCCTCTCTCTCTCAAGTTATTAAATATATGTATGTAGCTTTAAGTTTTTCTCCATTTCCAGTATAATCTCCTTTCTTTCCAAGCACCCCCCCCCCACGCTTTATTTTTCCTATTTGCTTTTTGTTCTTTGCTTCCCTTTGCTTTTTATGTTTGTGACTTTCTGCAAATGTATGGTTGATTCTTATCTCTCCACTAATGTGTAAGGCACTAAAAAGCATTTTTGGACAGAACTTGCTGGCTGTGGGCTTCACTTCAAGATGTTATGGTTGGGAGCTGGCTATTTCTTTGGGGGTCCAGTAAATGATTCTTTCTGAGACGAATATTACTAGGGAGACTGAAAAGGCATAAAACCAGTTCCTGGGGTTCTCAGAGCAGGTTGAATAAGGGTCTAGAGATCCCACCATTCAGTAAGCAGATGTTCATTTAATATTAGTGTTTTCAGCTTCATACTTAACTCTACTTTCCAACCTAAGTTGGAGCCACTCTGATACAATTTCTCTACATAATAAATCTGTTACCTCCTATTAGATAGAAGAATTATTTTCTGGATAAAGGACCTGGGGATGCAACTTCCCCATTTAAAAACTTTCAACTAATCACTCTATTTTCAACTCAGTGTTGCTCACTGCTTTCCATGATACCTGGTGCTTCCAAGTTTTGAACTTCTCAGGCAGAGGCAAACCAACTTGGTTCTTAAGTTTCTTCTTCTGTGTACATGTGGATTGAAGCTTTCTCTTCTTGGCCAAGGCAGTTAATAACCCTCCACTGGATCATTTGTGAGTCTGTATCTACCATCTGTTTTTGCTGTTGGTTCCATTTCTCGGTATGTCTGGTAATTTTAAGTTGAATGCCAGACACTGAATATGAAAAATTATAAACTCTACATGATATTATTTCTCACCAGAAAGGATTTATCTTAGCTTTGATTAGAAGATAGATTAGGAGCAGATCACCTTAATTCAGTCAGGGACTGAACTAATACAAGACTGGGTTTCAGTCTTTATAAGGTATAACATTTTTTATACAACCTCCTAAATTATAGCCTTGCATATATGTTATACCTAAATCTTAAAATTTCACTTTAAGGGCCCTGAACCAAGATGGCGGAGTAGAATGATGTGCTCTCACTCGCTCTTGCAAGAACACCGGAATCACAACTAGTTGCTGGACAATCATTGACAGGAAGACACTGGATCTCACTAAAAAAGATATCCCACATCCAAAGACAAAGGAGAAGCCAAAATGAGATGGTAGGAGGGGCACAATCACAGTAAAATCAAATCCCATAACTGCTGGGAGGGTGACTCACAGACTGGAAAACACTTACACCACAGAAGTCCACCCACTGGAGTGAAGTTTCTGAGCCTCACATCAGGCTTCCCCACCTGGGAGTCCAGCAACAGGAGGAAGAATTCCTAGAAAATCAGACTTTGAAGTCTAGTGGGATTTGATTGCAGGACTTTGACAGGACTGGGGGAAACAGAGACTCCACTCTTGGAGGGCACACACAAAGTAGTGTGCACATCGGGACCCAGGGCAAAGAGCAGTGACCCCAGGGGAGAGAGAACCAGACCTACCTGCTAGTGTTGGAGGGTCTCCTGCAGAGGCGGGGGGTGGTTATGGCTCACCGTGGGGACAAAGACACTGGCAGCAGAAGTTCTGGGAAGTATTCCTTGGAATGAGCCCTCCAAGAGTCTGTCATTAGCCCCATCAAAGAGCCCAGGTAGTCTCCAGTGTTGGGTTGCCTCAGGCCAAACAACCAACAGTGGGAGAACCCAGCCCCACCCAACAGCAGTCAAGCAGATTACAGTTTTACTGAGCTCTGCCCACAAGAGCAACAGCCAGCTCTACCCACCACCAGTCCCTCTCAACAGGAAGCTTGCACAAGCCTCTTAGATAGCCTCATCCACCAGAGGGCAGACAGCAGAAGCAAAAAGAACTACAATCCTGCAGCCTGTGGAACAAAAAACACATTCACAGAAAGATACACAAGATGAAAAGGCAGAGGGCTATGTACCAGATGAAGGAACAAGATAAAACCCCAGAAAAACAACTAAATGAAGTGGAGATAGGCAACCTTCCAGAAAAAGAATTCAGAATAATGATAGTGAAGATGATCCAGGACCTCGGAAAAACAATGGAGGCAAAGATCGAGAAGTTGCAAGAAATGTTTAGCAAAGACCTAGAAGAATTAAAGAGCAAACAAACAGAGATGAACAATACAATAACTGAAGTGAAAACTACACTAGAATGAATCAATAGCAGAATAACTGAGGCAGAAGAACCAATAAGTGACCTGGAAGACAAAATGGTGGAATTCACTGCTGCAGAACAAAATAAAGAAAAAAGAATAAAAAGAAATGAAGACAGCCTAAGAGACCTATGGGACAACATTAAACGCAAGAACATTCACATTACAGGGGTCCCAGAAGGAGAAGACAGAGAGACACGACCCGAGAAAATATTTGAGGAGATTGTAGTCTAAAAATTCCCTAAAATGAGAAAGGAAATAGCCACCCAAGTCCAGGAAGCACAGCAAGTCCCATACAGGATAAACCCAAGGAGAAATATGCCAAGACACATAGTAATCAAATTGACAATAATTGAAGACAAAGAAAAATTCTTGAAAGCAGCAAGGGAAAAAAGACAAATAACATACAAGGGAACTCCCATAAGGTTAACAGCTGATTTCTCAGCAGAAACTCTACAAGCCAGAAGGGAGTGGAATGATATACTTAAAGTAATGAAAGGGAAGGACCTACAACCAAGATTACTCTACCCGGCAAGGATCTCATTCAGATTCAATGGAGAAATCAAAAGCTTTACAGACAAACAAAAGCTAAGAGAACTCAGCATCACCAAACCACCTCTACAACAAATGCTAAAGGAACTTCTCTAAGTGGGAAACACAAGAGAAGAAAAGGACCTACAAAAACATACCCATAACAATTAAGAAAATGGTCATAGGAACATACATATCAATAATTACCTTAAGCGTGAATGGATTAAATGCTCCAACCAAAAGACGCAGGCTTGCAGAATGGATACAAAAACAAGACCCATCTATATGCTGTCTACAAGAGACCCACTTCAGACCTAGGGACACATACAAACTGAAACTGAGGGGATGGAAAAAAGATATTCCATGCAAATGGAAATAAAAAGAAAGCTGGAGTAGCAATACTCATATCAGATAAAATAGACTTTAAAATAAAGAATGTTACAAGAGACAAGGAAGGAAAGTACATAATGATCAAGGGATCAATTCAAGTAGAAGATATAACAATTATAAATGCACCCAACATAGGAGCACCTCAATACGTAAGGCAACTGCTAACAGCTATAAAAGAGGAAATCGACAGTAACACAATAATAGTGGGGAACTTTAACACCTCACTTACACCAATGGACAGATCATCCAAAATGAAAATAAATAAAGAAACAGAAGCTTTAAATGACACAATAGACCAGATATTTTAACTGATATTTATAGGGCATTCCATCCAAAAACAGCAGGTTACACTTTCTTCTCAAGTGTGCACGGAACATTCTCCAGGCTAGATCACATCTGGGGTCACAAATCAAGCCTCAGTAAATTTAAGAAAATTGAAATCATATCAAGCATCTTTTCTGACCACAATGCTATGAGATTAGAAATGAATTACAGGGAAAAAAATGTAAAAAACACAAACATATGGAGGCTAAACAATACATTGCTAAATAACCAAGAGATCACTGAAGAAATCAAAGAGGAAATCAAAAAATACCTAGAGACAAATGACAATGAAAACATGTCGATCCAAAACCTATGGGATGCATCAAAAGCAGTTCTAAGAGGGAAGTTTATAGCTATACAAGCCTACCTCAAGAAACAAGAAAACTCTCAAATAAACAATCTAACCTTACACCTAAAGGAACTAGAGAAAGAAGAACAAACAAAACCCAAAATTAGCAGAAGGAAAGAAGTCATAAAGATCAGAGCAGAAATAAATGAAATAGAAATGAAGGAAACAATAGCAAAGATCAATAAAACTAAAAGCTGTTTCTTTGAGAAGATAAACAAAATTGGTAAAACATTATCCAGACTCATCAAGAAAAAGAGGGAGAGGACTCAAATGAATAAAATTAGAAATGAAAAAGGAGAAGTTACAACAGACACCGCAGAAATACAAAGCATCCTAAGAGACTACTACAAGGAACTCTATGCCAATTAAGTGGACAACCTGGAAGAAATGGACAAATTTTTAGAAAGATATAACATTCCAAGACTGAACCAGGAAGAAATAGAAAATATGAACAGACCAATCACAAGTAATGGAATTGAAACTGTGATTAAAAATCTTCCAACAAACAAAAGTCCAGGACCAGAAGTCTTCACAGGTGAATTCTATCAAACATTTAGAGAAGAGCTAACACACATCCTTCTCAAACTCTTCCAAAAAATTGCAGAAGAAGGAACACTCCCAAACTCATTCTATGAGGCAACCATCACCCTGATACCAAAACCAGACAAAGATACTACAAAAAAAGAAAATTACAGACCAATATCACTGATGAATATTGATGCAAAAATCCTCAACAAAATACTAGCAAACGGAATCCAACAACACATTAAAAGGATCATATACCAAGAACAAGTGGGATTTATCCCAGGAATGCAAGGATTCTTCAATATACACAAATCAATCAATGTGATACACCATATAAACAAATTGAAGAATAAAAACCATATGATCATCTTGACAAAATTCAACACCAATTTATGACAAAAACTCTCCAGAAAGTGGGCATAGAGGGAACCTACCTAAACATAATAAAGGCCATACATGACAAACCCACAGCTAACATTATTCTCAATGGTGAAAAACTGAATACATTTTGTCTAAGGTCAGGAACAAGACAAGATGTCCACTCTCACCACTATTATTCAACACAGTTTTGGAAGTCCTAGCCACAGCAATCAGAGAAGAAAAAGAAATAAAAGGAATACAAATTGGAAAAGAATAAGTAAAATTGTCACTGTTTGCAGATGACATGGTACTATACATAGAGAATCCTAAAGATGCCACCAGAAAACTACTAGAGCTAATCAATGAATTTGGTAAAGTTGCAGGTTACAAAATAAATGCACAGAAATCTCTTGCATTCCTATACAGTAATGAGGAGAAATCTGAAAGAGAAATTAAGGAAACACTCCATTTGCCACTGCAAGAGAAAGAACAAAATATCTAGGAATAAACCTACCTAGGGAGAGAAAAGACCTGTATGCAGAAACCTATGACACTGATGAAAGAAATTAAAGATGATACCAACAGATGGAGAGATATACCATGTTCTTGGACTGGAAGAATCAATATTGTGAAAATGATTATACTACCGAAAGCAATCTACAGATTCAATGCAATCCCTATCAAATTACCAATGGCATTTTTTACAGAACTAGAACAAAAAATCTTAAAATTTGTATGGAGACACAAAAGACCCCAAATAACCAAAGCAGTCTTGAGGGGAAAAAACGGAGCTGGAGGAATCAGACTCCCTGACTTCAGACTATACTACAAAGCTATAGTAATCAAGACAATATAGTACTGACACAAAAACAGAAACATAGATCAATGGAACAAGATAGAAAGCCCAGAGATAAACCCACTCACCTATGGTCAACTAATCTATCACAAAGGAGGCAGGGATATACAATGGAGAGAACACAGTCTCTTCAATAAGTGGTGCTAGGAAAACTGGACAGCTACATGTAAAAGAATGAAATTAGAACACTCCCTAACACCATACACAAAAATAAACTCAAAATGGATTAGAGACCTAAATGTAAGACCAGACAGTATAAAACTCTTAGACAAAAACATAGGAAGAACACTCCTTGACATAAGTCACAGCAAGATCTTTTTTGATCCACCTCCTAGAGTAATGAAAATAGAAACAAAAATAAACAAATGTGACCTAATGAAACTTCAAAGCTTTTGCACAGCAAAGGAAACCATAAACAAGACAAAAAGACAACCCTCAGAATGGGAGAAAATATTTGCAAATGAATCAACGGAAAAAGGATTAATCTCCAAAATATATAAACAGCTCATGCAGCTCAATATTAAAGAAACCAATAACCCAATGAAAAAATGGGCAGAAGACCTAAATAGACATTTCTCCGAAGAAGACATACAGATGGCCAAGAAGCACATGAAAAGCTGCTCAACATCACTAATTATTAGAGAAATGCAAATCAAAACTACAATGAGGTATCACCTGACACCAGTTAGAATGGGCATCATCAGAAAATCTACAAACAACAAATGCTGGAGTGGGTGTGAAGAAAAGGGAACCCAGTATGGAGGTTCCTTAAAAAATTAAAAATAGAATTACCATATGACTCAGCAATCCCACTACTGGGCATATACACAGAGAAAACCATAATTCAAAAAGACACATGCACCCCAGTGTACATTGCAGCACTATTTACAATAGCCAGGTTTAAGCAACCTAAATGCCCATCGACAGATGAATGGATAAAGAAGAGGTGGTACATATATACAATGGAATATTACTCAGCCATAAAAAAGGAACAAAATTGAGTCATTTGTTGAGACGTGGATAGATCTAGAGACTGTCATACAGAGTGAAGTGAGTCAGAAAGAGAAAAACAAATATCGTATAGTAACACCTATATGTGGAACTTAGGAAAATGGTACAGATGAACTGGTTTGCAGGGCAGAAATTGAGACACCGATGTACAGAACAAACGTATGGACACCAAGGGGGGAAAGTGGCGGGGGGTGGTAGTGGTGGTGTGATGGATTGGGCAATTGGGATTGACATGTATACACTGATGTGTATAAAATTGATGACCAATAAGAACCTGCTGTATAAAAAAGTAAATAAAATAAAATTCAAACATTAAAAAACAATTTCACGTTAAAAAGTCTGTTGTGTGGGGCTTCTCTGTGGTTAGTGGTTAAGAATCCGCCTGCCAATGCAGGGGACACGGGTTCAAGAGCTGGTCCAGGAAGATCCCACATGCTGTGGAGCAACTGAGCCCGTGGGCCACAACTATAGAGCCTGCACTCTAGAGCCCACGAGCCACAACTACTGAGCTCCCATGCCACAACTACTGAAGCCTGCACACCTAGAGCCCATGCTCCGCAACAAGAGAAGCTACCTCAATGAGAAGCCACCTCAATGATCAGCCCACACACCGCAACGAAGAGTAGCTCCCGCTCACTGCAACTACAGAAAGCTCGTGTCAGCAATGAAGACCCAACGTAGCCAAAAATAATAAAAAAAAAAAAAAGTAAAGTCTGTTGTGTGATTTTAAAAAATAAGATGAGAGTTTTGTAAACATATACTTTTCAAACCTATATATTTACTTTCTAGGAATAATAGGAAATGTAACATGTTGGAAATTGGTGTTAAGGTATAGGATTAACATGCTACTTAATTGTGGAGAATAAATTTTACTCACAGATAGAAATAATAAAAGTCATTATTTTTTCATTAAAACATTTCATTGTATTAATGGTAGAATACAGTATTTCCATGAATTCTTATGCTAAATCATAAAATGATTTTTCACTTCTGGTGGATTGTTTTAGTTTATGTATCCCAGGAGTCATTCTCCTTGAAATTTAGGGGGGGATGTTTGAGAAGCACTGATTATATCTCATCTTCTTCTTCCTCCTTCTTTATTGCTCTAATGGCTAGGAAATTCAGAACATCATATCCCAGACATTCAGTAATATGCAATCCCATTAATTTTGTTATCCATTTATTTAAACACTCATTCATGATTTCTGATTTAATTATCACTCTCATTTGTATTTGCTTTCTGTTTTTTTTCCTTATCTTTATTTATCAGATACATCTTTATGTGTATTCATTATCTGCTGCTTTATAGACTTTTTGGGAAGTAGATGGAGGCATAAACTATATCTATTTTTATCTACCTATCCCATTATGTTAGTCATTGTCTTTTTTGGGTAAGTTTATTTTGAGTTTTTCTTCAAAGACAGTGACATGACTTACTAATTTTGTATCGCACTTTTATTAAAATCACTAGGAAATTAACCTAATCTAATACAAGGAGGTTAGGTAATCAACATAAGAGACATTAGTATTCCTTAGGCTATCTAAAAGGAATAATTATATTGCTGTACTTTAAAATATGTAAGGCACTTTAAAATACAAGAAAAACCATCAGTTCTATGCATTTGAGCACAAGAAATTTGTATTTCTCCTAGGTTTTCCTATGCAATTTTTTTCAGAGGCAAAAACAACCCAACATTTTAAATGGGTATTTTTAGAAGCATTTATATGTAGGGGCCACATGATATCATGATGATGTAAAAACATTTTTGTAGAGCAGGAATATCCTATCATGTCCCCTGAGTGGCAGAAGGAATATGTCATTCCAACCCATAAAAATATTTTTGCTATCTTATTACCTCCATACTGAATAACTTAATCAGATCATTTGACTTTGTGGAGTACAAAGCGACTCATTTTGGTTGCAGTAAATGAGAGAACTTTTAAAATTATTTCTTAGATTGGCATGTGACTTTTGATAGGGGAATTGTGACTACCTGGGGGGGAAGTTGTAGGAGAAAGGAAATGACAAATTAAATAGGTGAAAGAGCATTACAATGAGGCTTATGGCATAGAAAATATCATTCACATAACAAGGTATAGGAGTGTTATGCTTTTTAAAAATAAGTGTGAGTGTATACCAGACTTAGAGTAGAAATGATTGTGTTTGAATCTTCAGGTTTGGACAGTGACTTAAAATTTTTGACACAATTTATTCATTGTCATAATGTAGATATTACTCTCTCTCAAGGCTGTCCTGAGGGCTAAATGACATACTGATAATCACTCCACTTAAGAGTGGCCCCAGGCTTCCCTGGTGGCGCAGTGGTTGAGAGTCTGCCTGCCGATGCAGGGGACACGGGTTCGTGCCCTGATCCGGGAGGATCCCACATGCCGCGGAGCGGCTGGTCCCGTGAGCCATGGCCGCTGGGCCTGTGCGTCCGGAGCCTGTGCTCCGCAATGGGAGAGGCCACAACAGTGAGAGGCCCGCGTACCACAAAAAAAAAATAAATAAATAAAAGTGGCCCCAATATAACTTAATCTCTCATTTTCTCAATGCAATGTTCAAAAAATGTTTTAAGTCACTTGAAAACATAAACTTCTAGAGTGTACATTAGTTAAATGACTATGTTAAGTATAGTAATTTTGTTATGACTTCTGGCTTGACTGACCTTGGGCAAACTATTTACCTATGACCTTTGGTGACATCCCCCATAACGGAGGAAAATATGCTGACCCAACTCAAATGTCTATTGGTAGAATTCAACATACACATATCCTTAGGGTATATTGCACTTTGTATTAGTTTGCTAAAGCTGCTGTAACAAAGTATAACAAATTGGGTGGCTTAAGCAACAGAAAATCATTGTCCTACCGTTCTGGAGACTAAAAGTTTGAAATCAAGATGTTGTCAGGGTTCACAGATGTAGAGAACAAACATATGGACACCAAGGGGGGGAAAGTGGCAGGGGTGGTGGTGGTGGTGTGATGAATTGGGAGATTGGGATTGACATATATACACTAATATGTATAAAATGGATAACTAATAAGAACCTGCTGTATAAAAAAATAAATAAAATAAAATTTTTAAAAAAAGCTCATCTGCACAACATTGTAAATCAACTATACTCCAATAAAAATTTAAAAAATAATAATAATTAAAAAAAGAAAAGATGTTGTCAGGGTTGGTTCCTCTGAGGGCTGTGAGGGAAGGATGTGTTCTTGGCTTCTCTTTTTTGGCTTGTAGATGGCCATCTTCTCCCCATATCTCTTCACATTATCTTCTCTGTATGCATCTCTCTGTGTCCAAATTTCCCCTTTTTATAAGGACACTAGTCATATTGGATTAAAGGCCACCCTACTCCAGTATGACCTCATCCTAATGAATTACATCTGCATAGATTCTATTTCCAAAAGGTCACATTCTGAGATAGTGGGGGTTAAAACTTCAACATACGAATTTTGGAGAGACATGATTCAACCCATAGCATGCCCACATAGAACTCTGTGCTACATATCACAATTGTGAATGTTGAATTGTTCTTATACCTTCCAAAGTATTCATGAAAAAGACAACCTCTTTCAGATTAAATATTTGCTCAAAATGTCATGCAGTTTAAATGAATCAACGTTTGGGCAGAATATCCAGTCGAGGAAAAAGTTGAGGGGAAAAAACCCTCTCTCTAAATTGAAGAGGTAAGAAAACTGAATATGGAGGTTGAATTTGACACTGACACATGGAGCACTAAGCTTTCTGTTTCCCCTCCGCCATGTGTCCTCCATGTTAACTCTCATGGTCAAGGTGCCTGAAGCTCTTTCATCTCCTACCTTGCAGGTTTCATCTTCTCCTCTCCCAGTGTTCTATGCCTTTCCTAGACTCCTATGTAAACAACTGTCCTTGCCCCAAAGATTTCAATGTTAATTAGTTCCTATGAACTGACTATAAACGTGTGGCTATGATGCCGATTAGTTAGTATTTCTTCTTTTTCCTCCATTGACTTTTCAGATGTTCTTCGAACCCAAATCTACACATCTACTCAACACAATATATAAGCAAGTGGGGGATAATTTTAGAAATAGAACTTTCTTTCATGAGAATATTAGAAATAATGTTTGAGCTAAGGACCCTTACCGTACAGGATTTCCCTTAACCACTTGGTCAGGGACCAATTTGATCACCGTCTTTTCCCTTCAAAATGGAAATTGCTTCATTTTTTTTTTCTGGTTTTACACACACAATCCATACTTCTTGTAATAAGTTCAAAAGATAACAATATAAAGGCACAGTAACAACCTTTTATTATTTTTATATCTCCTTCCAAACTTTTTCTATACATTTATAGCCATGCACATATTTTACAAAATGGTGCTATATGTGTACACTCTGCTTGTAATAATCTCTCTGCACAGAAAAATGCTGCATGAACATATTTCTTTGTGGCCAAAGGGAGCTTCATATTATCATTTTAATAGCTACATGATATTCCTTATGTAGCTATGTCATGATGCATTTAATAGACTGACCCTTCAATCTTCAGCTATGACTTTTTTTTAGAAAAGTTTCCAGATTTCACACCAATTTTTACCTCTTTGTTAGGGGCCAGCCTTTTAAGGTTCAAACTACCGTTAGGGGCTGGCCTTTTTAGATTCGAACTACAAGTTTTCACAATAAAAATAGAAACCCAGGGCACTGACACCTGAGCCAAAACTCCTGTCAAGTCACATCCTGTGCAGAGTGCTACCGTTTTTCCACTGTGAAATATTACTTGAGCAGAGTCTCAAAATAGCCCTCCCTCTGTTTAGCATGCCAGGGTCTTACTTGTGTTATCTGGCCCTCCCAAAGCGGCCAGCAAGAATTCTCAACTCCTCAGCCTTGGAGTCTCCAAGTCCTTGTGACAGACCAGACTTAGCAATCAGGGCATAATGTCAGGGGAACTGTGGGCAGTTGGAACTTCGGGAGAGCAAGTGGGAATGCAGACGCGTGGAGCCAGCCAGTCCCCTGTCTCCACCCGTGGCAAGAGATCCCGGCGTTATGCATAGAAATATTCTGAGTTGGGGATAAAGGTCAGGGGTACAGGCTTATGGTGTGCCCAAAACCCAGCCTAAGCAGCTCACACTTTGTACATGCTGTTACCTATAAATGACAGACCAGGTTTAGGGGGATTATAGATTTTTCAAGTCTTTAATTCTTTAATTTCCACTAGTAAAACTTGGTCAAAGAACATGGGCTTCAAAATCAGACAGTCTTAAGTTCAAGGCTAGATTTGCCACTTATTGTTCATGAGAACCAATACTTCAGGCACTCAACAAATACTTATTAAATAAACGTGTTGAATGTATGTCTGTGAATAACAGTTTCCCCAGCTGTAAAATGAGGATGATAATTGTACGAATTCATGGGGCTGTTGTGAGGACAATTTGATGAATGCACAATTGGCATATAAAAGATGCTCCATAAATTACAGCTGGTACTTCATTATTCTCAGAAGAAAAATTAGAACTTTTCTTCCCAGAATCCTTTTTTTTTTTTTTTTTGCAGTACCCGGGCCTCTCACTGCTGTGGCCTCTCCCGTTGCGGAGCACCGGCTCCGGATGCACAGGCCCAGCGGCCATGGCTCACGGGCCCAGCCGCTCCACGGCATGTAGGATCTTCCCAGACCGGGGCACGAACCGGTGTCCCCTGAATCGGCAGGCGGACTCTCAACCACTGCGCCACCAGGGAAGCCCCCCAGAATCCTTTTTATAGTCCTCTCACCAGATTTATTTGTTCAACAAGTAGTTATCAAATAGGCACCATGATAAGTATGGGGAAAACATGTTGAATAACACACTGTCCAGGACTGCAACCTAGAAATATCCATTCATTCATTCATTCATTCATTCCTTGAACACTTATTTATTCACCACTTGTTAGTCAGGTACAGAGCACACAATCTACCTCCAAAATATTGTTTTTGTATCTATCTACTTGCTTCCATCACCATCGTCATCATCCTATGGACCAGAGCCACAGGTTCCTTACTCTTCTCCCTGCTTCCATTCGTGACTTTTTAAAACCACTTCACATCCAAGGTGATCTTTTAAGACTATAAGCCAGAATGTGCCTTCCCTTTGTTAAAGCACATCCATTTAGAATAAGATACAAATGTGTTACCTTGGCCCACATGGCCCTGCATGACCTGGTCCCTTCCTACATCTCCAGCCTCAGCTTAGCTCACTCACATCACTCTCTCCCTGCCCCTATGTTTCACAGCCTCAGTTCCTAGAACCAGTCAAGCTTTTTTCACCCTCAAGGCCTTTGCCCATGCTGTTCTTTCTGTCTGAAATGCCATCTCCTCGGCTCTTTGGCTGACAGGCTTCATGTTTCAGTCAAAGGTCACCTTTTCAGAGAAGGTCGTCCCTAATGACCATTATTTATTCCTTCACACAGCATCTTGTATATTTCCTTCTTACTGCTTTTTGCAATCTTCATTTATTGTTTTTATTTATTTGCTTACCTTTTTATTGTCTTTCTCTCCCACTAGACCATAAGCCCCATGAGGGCAGGAGCTTTGCCTAGGACTGCCACAGAGTATGGGGTATGAAAGAATGAATGAGTGAATTTCCATTGCTCGATAACCTCCAGGAATAGGAATTCTTTTAATTTTTAATATTAAAAAAACAATACTTTTTTGGCCACGCCATGCGGCTTGCACGATCTTAGTTCCCCAACCAGGGATTGAACCTATGCCCTCGGCAGTGAAAGCACAGAGTCCTAACCACTGGACTGCCAGGGAATTCCCAGGAATAGAAATTCTGAACTTCAGGTCGGTACATTCTAGGATTCATATCTTCTGATGTGAAAAGTTATTTTTATGTTGGACTAAGTTTAAAAAATGGATAGAATGTGACCTGGAGAGGAGAAGGGAAAGTCAGTCTCCTCTAGGAGAACAGAAGAGTGGAACACACTGCAGCAGCAAAGAATTTTAAAACTCATTTGTATTTAGGGACACAATGACTTCCTTCTCCACTGTCCTCTAAGTAAGGTTAAGGCTTCATGGTGAAGAGGATGGGCTTTGGCGCCAAGAGCCTGGAGTCACATCTCTGCCCTACCATTTATTAGCTGTGTGACCGCGGGCAAGTTAGATAATGGCTCTGAGTCCATTTGAGTGAGAAATGGACCCCTGAGTCCTCTACGGAGTAAGCACTCAGTTCATGTTAATTAAATATCCTTTTTATTCCACCAAAAAGATTTTTTTAGGCTTACCGTTGCAAGTTTAAAAGACACCAATAGCCAAGACCTAGCACAGTGCTGGGTGTGTCATAGATGCTTAAAAAGTGGGAGTTCACTGGTGGGGATGTAAGTTGGTGCAGTCACTGTGGAAAACAGTATGGAGGTTTCTCAAAAAACTACAAATAGAACTACCATTTGACCCAGCAATTCCACTCCTTGGTATATATCCCCCAAAAATGAAAACACAGTTTGAAAAGATACATGCACCCCAATGTTCATAGCATTATTTACAATTGCCAAGATATGGAAGCAACCTAAGTGTCCATAAACAGATGAATGGATAAAGAAGTTGTGGTATGTACACACACACACAAACACACACGCACACACACACGCAATGGAATACTACTCAGCAATAAAAAAGAAGAAATTTTTGCCATTTGCAGCAACATGAATGGACTTGGAGGGTATTATGCTAAGTGAAATAAGTCAGACAGAGAAAGACAAATACTATAAGATATCACTTATATGTGGAATCTAAAAAATACAACAAACTAGTGAGTATAACATAAAAGACGCAGACTCACAGATATAGAGAACAAACTAGTGGTTACCAGTGGGGAGAGGAAAGGGGGGAGGGGCAGTATAGGTGTAGGGGATTAGGAGGTACACATTATTATGTATGAAATAAGCTACAGAATATATTGTATGACACAAGGAATATAGCCAATATTTTATAATAACTATAAATGGAGCATAACCTTTCAAAATTGTGTATCACTATACTGTATACCTGTAACATATAATATTGTTCACAACTATACTTGAATTAAAAAAAAAGAATGCACTGGTGAGAGAGGCACTAGCATCAAGAAAAAAAAGTGGGAGTGCAACATAAGGGTGCAGTGGTTCTCATACTTGAGTGTGCATTAGAGTTAGCTCGAGGGCCGGTTAAACCACAGAGAGCTGGGCCCCTCCATGAGTTTCTGATTCAGTAGGTCTGGTGGGGCCTGAGAATGTGCATTTCTAACAAGTTTCCAGGAGATGCTGATGCTGCTGATACAGGGACCACACTTTTAGAATGACTGACAGGGGTTAAATACACCAACCAACTCTGGGTGCCAGACTGGTTGCATTCAAGTCCTAAGTACATCTCCTCACTAGGTATGTGATCTCCAGCAAGTTGCTTAATCTCTCTGGCCTCAGTTCCTTCATCTGCAAATAGAGATAAAATAGAGCCTTCCTCTAGAAGTTTTTTTTTTTTTTGCGGTACGCGGGCCTCTCACCGTTGTGGCCTCTCCCGTTGCGGAGCACAGGCTCCGGACGCGCAGGCTCAGCGGCCATGGCTCACGTGCCTTAGCCGCTCCGCGGCATGTGGGATCTTCCCGGACCGGGACACGAACCCGTGTCCCCTGCATCGGCGGGCGGACTCTCAACCACTGCGCCACCAGGGAAGCCCAACCTCCAGAAGTTTTTATGAGGTTTAAATGACGCCTTTCACCTTGTAATTGTTCAATACACATTGACTGTTATTTGAAAATAAAAGCCAGTTCAAATGAATTTATACCAGTGCTATCCAGTAGAACTTTCTGGGATTATGGACGTGTCCTCGGTGCTGTCCAATTAGGCAGCCATTAGCTGCACGTGGCTACAGAGCACTGGAAATGGGGCTAGCACAGCTGAAGAGCTGAATGTTTAATGTCAAGTTCAATTAATTTGAATTTAAGTAGCCACATGTGACTAGAGAAGCACAAATGTCCAGTTAGCATTCCTCCCCGAGACCCGGGCAGAGCCATCGTGGCGGCAGCTCTTTGGAAAGCTGACAAGGCAGGGTGGCGTGAAGACCTGGGTGTGCGCGGATCTGCCACTTTCTGACAGCTGTCCTTAAGCAGGCAGCTCAACTTCCCAGTAACTCAATCCCATCTGTAAAATGGGAACAGTAACACCTGTCCTGATTCCTCAGGAATTCTCTGCGTGTTTTAGAGGGGTCATTAATGTAAAACCATAAATGCAGTACAACTGCAAGGATTTCCTTAAAGATTTATATCACTTCTTCAGATTTTCTTCCCTAGGACCTGTTTTAAGGGTTATGATTCTTCAGCCTTTTGTGTCCACAGTGTCCAACACACAGTAGGTCCTGAGTTAAAAGGCAGCCTCCACACAGAACGTCTTCTCAGTTGGCCTGCGTATATCAGGGCTCTAGGACATGTAGTAAAAAAGGAGGAAATATCTATGTTATTTTAAATACACCAATATTCCTTTTAAAATTTTACTGGGGGAATTCCCTGGCAGTCCAGTGGTTAAAACTCCACGTCTTGGGGCTTCCCTGGTGGCGCAGTGGTTGAGAGTCCGCCTGCCGATGCAGGGGACGCGGTTCGTGCCCCCGGTCCGGGAGGATCCCGCATGCCGTGGAGCGGCTGGGCCCGTGAGCCATGGCCGCTGAGCCTGTGCGTCCGGAGCCTGTGGTCCGCAACGGGAGAGGCCACAACAGTGAGAGGCCCGCGTACTGCAAAAAACCAAACCAAACCAAAACAAAAAAACTCCACGTCTTCACTGCCGAGAGTGTGGGTTCGATCCCTGATCCTGATCTAAGATCCTGCAAGACACACAACATAGCCAAAAAGAAAAGTTACTGAGAAGACTCTGAGGCTGATGCCCACCACTGGCAGGTGAAGCCAGGTCCTGGGGTTAGTTTAGTGCCGGTCTATGAGCAGGCAGAGCTGGTTCCTGGAGTCTGGCTTCAGGGCCCAGCGATCCCAGAGCTCGTTTCAGATCGTTGAGGGAGGGTTGGTTCCTGACACAGTTGGGTATGTGTTCTTGAGTGTCCTGAAGGTGGCGCTGTTCTGCTAGTGGGCAGGGCCAGGGCTCAGATGGTCCCAGGATAGGATCTGGCCTGTGTTCCGGGAATCGTAGTTTCTTGCTTCTGGTGTCTGTCCCCTGGTGGATGCGGCTGGTCTAGACGCTTATGCAGGATTCCTGGTGGGAGGGGCCCGTGCCTCGGCCCTTCGGTGGGCTGGGTGAGCCCAGAGGAGGCGTGGGCCCTTTAATCTTTAGAAAGCCTGTCTGCTGATGGGTGGGGCTGTGTCCCAGCCCAGTTAGTTGTTTGGCCTGAGGCGTCCCTGCAGGCTGCTGGGAGGGCCCGGGTCTTAGAGCTAATGAGCCAAGATGTCAGCCGCCCGTATCAACCGTGTTCGTGCGGCTGAATGTTCCCCGGTGTGTCTGACACCGGTGTCAGTGTTCCCAGGGTGAACCACTGCCACCCCGGCATCTCCAGGAGACTTTCCAAGACCAGCAGGTAGGTCTGGCTCAGGCTTCTATCAAATTACTGCTTTTGCCCTGGGTCCTGGTGCACGTGAGATTTTATGCACGCCCTTTAGGAGTGAAGTCTCTATTTCCCCCAGTACCTAGGGGCTCCTGCCAATAAGCCCTGCTGGCCTTCAAAGCCAAATGCCCTGGGGGCTTGTCTTCCTGGTTCCAGAGCCCTGGGGAGCCTGTGGGAGAACCTCTGCAATGTAATTATTCTCCAGTATGTCGGTCACCTCCAGGTGTATGGGATTTAGTTACGTTGTGAGTCTGCGCCTCCTACACGCCTTGTGGTTCCTTCTTTATGTTTTTAGCTGTAGAAGATCTTTCCTGGTAGTTTCCAGTCTTTTCATCGATGGTGGTGATGCTGAAAGCTCGGCCTCTCTGCACCCAATGCCGAACTGAATCTCAGAGACAGAGTTTTGGGTGAAGTAGAAAAGAATAGCTTTATTGCTTTGCCAGGCAAAAGGGGGACACAGTGGGCTCCTGCCCTTGAAAACTATGTGTCCCAACCCAGGAGGATTTGATGAAGAGTTTTATAGTGATAGTTCAAGTGTCGGCTTGGTGACAAGATTAGGGTGTGTGCAGGATCTCAGATGGTCAGTCTCCCAATCTTGATGAGCTTCTCTGGTGCCCCCCCCCACCGCCTTTTTTTTTTTTTTAATTTTTGGCTGTGCTGCATGGCATGTGGGATCTTAGTTGCCCAACCAGGGATCGAACCACCACCCCCTTCACTGGAAACGCGGAGTCTTAACCACTGGACCAGCGTCTGGTCCCTTTAATCTCGCCTCAGGTGGTTTCTTGCCTGCTCCTCCCTTGATTAGCAACTGTTGGAATCTGCGCTTTGGAACTCACGGAAGGTCATGGAGGCTGGAGCCTTGCCTACAAGAAATGGGGGACAAAAAAAGGCTTCCAGGGCTTCCCTGGTGGCGCACTGGTTGGGAGTCCGCCTGCCGATGCAGGGGACACGGGTTCGTGCCCCGGTCTGGGAAGATCCCACGTGCCGCGGAGCGGCTGGGCCCGTGAGCCATGGCCGCTGAGCCTGCGCGTCCGGAGCCTGTGCTCCACAACGGGAGAGGCCACAAGAGTGAGAGGCCCGCGTACCGCAAAAAAAAAAAAAAACGGCTTCCATGCCCAAGAGCCCCACAGGGTCCTTCTCGATTTCAGTTGTTCTGCAGACCGTTGTGATTTTGGTGTGCTCGTGAGAGGAGGTGAGCTCAGGGTCCTTCTACTCTGCCATCTTGGCCGCTCTCCCCATTCTGAAATGTTTTGCCTAGCGTTGGCACTGAAGGGGGAAGCACGTTTTAGGAACCAAGGGAGAAGATGGACCAGCGCAGGCTTCAGGGCCCACGGAGAGGACTGGCTGGAAGAGGGCAGGCGAAACACTGACTCTGCCCACCTGCGAGCCAGCACTAGCCCCGGGGGCCCCCTAGGATTCCACAAGCAGCCACCTGGTGACCGGGCCCTGCTAAGCAGCATCGGCTCAAGGCAGGGCCTGGCGATCAACCAGACTCGGGGCCTCCATGCGCACCCACGTAGTTAGCCCATGAGGGACCCGTGCAGCCCTCTTAGGGGGAGCCCCTAGAGCATAAAAAAGTTATTATCCAAAAATAATGTTTATTTTGTCACAATTATGAACAAGACATACTTATTTTAAAAATTGGAAAATGCAGGGTATTATATAAAAAATATTTAATTCTCCCACAACCCCTCCACCTGAGATAACCCTCATTAACCTTTTTTTTTTTTTTTTTTTTAATTTTGGCCGTGCCGCACAGCATGCGGGATCTTAGTTCTCTGACCAGGGATTGAACCCATGCCCCGTGCAGTGGAAGTGCAGAGTCTTAACCACTGGACTGCCAGGGAATTCCCACCCTCATTAACATTTTGAGGCATTTCTTTCCAATTATGAGTATGGGTGTGTATTCATTCATTCATTTAATAAGTATTTTATGAATGCCTGCTATGGGCCAGGCACTTTTCTAGGTGATGGTAATACAGCAGTGAACAAAATAGACCAAAAAAAAAAAGTTGCCCTCATGGAGCTTACATTCTAGTGGATGATATTTGAAAACTCAGTAAAATATATATACAAATTTAAAAACATAATTAGGCTAATATTGTTTACACCATTATATATGCTGCTTGTTGTGTTTTCCGCTTTGCATTATGTTGGGAGAATTTTCTAATTTTTTTTTTTTTTTTTTGCGGTACGCGGGCCTCTCACCGTTGTGACCTCTCCCATTGCGGAGCACAGGCTCCGGTCGCGCAGGCTCAGCGGCCATGGCTCACGGGCCCAGCCGCTCCGCGGCATGTGGGATCTTCCCGGACCGGGGCACGAGCCCGTGTCCCCTGCATCGGCAGGCGGACTCTCAACCACTGCGCCACCAGGGAAGCCCTAATTTTTGTTTTTTTAAGCAGGTCTGTCCTTATACCCATTGCCTGCTGAGCCAATACACGGGGCTTGCTGGGCCAAAAGGAAAAATAAATACTTAAGTTATGTGTTTAGGATCTTGATAGCCTGGGGTGTGATGCTCTTAGGGGATCAACTGGACTGTCCAGTACTGTGTCCCTTGGAATATCCTGTGCAAAACCAGAGAATCCGAAGTCCAGGAGTCAAGGTTCACGTCTCGGATTTTACTGAGTCTTCAGGCATCACCATTTCATCTGTGACTCTGACACATTTCTTTAGGTTTTAAAAAAAGTTTTCTGGCGTCCTCAGGACCCATATTGTTTGTGGTCCACCCTCTTCTATTCCTGCACGACTAAGGTGGCGAATTATTCTACTCCTTTGTAGGTTCAGGTGAAAACAACTAAAACTTAAATCCTGAAAGAGGCTTCTGAATCAGAGTAGTGAGGAGCATGGGTGGGGAGAGCAAAGCTCATACTATGATAAGGGGAGGGTAGCAGCCAGTGGACAGAGAGAGCAAGAAGAGTTTGTCCTCTTCTGTGCCCTGGGCCTTGACAACCATGGTCCCCTCCTTTTCACACGGAGACTGTTTCTTCTTATTTCTTCCCTTCCTCCTCTCTCCCATGCCCCACAGACTTTGCCCCTTAGGGTCTGCAAAAGGAACCCGAAGGAACCCATATTTCCTCAAAACATCAAGGGCAGGGATCTTGTCTGACTTGAGAATAAAAGAACAAATCCATGAGTGAATGAAATTCACTAGGGTAGCCTTTGATGGGCAGCAAGTGTGTTCTGCTGATGGGCCCCAAGGTAACTCATCAAGAGGGGTGTTTTTTTCTATTGTCTAGAAGGCAATAAGGAAGATGTCCGTTGGTTGCTGGTGTCTGCCCATCAAAGGTTTCAGCCAAGACAGAGAAATGAAGACATTCTACACAGTGAATAGCATCACAGAGCCATATGTGCTGAAGACAATAGCCAACATGTCTTGCTGCTTTGGGCTTTCACTGCTGATAATTTCAGATGACATCTCTGCTTCTCTTCTTTTGTTCCTTTCCACATTGTTCACTGCATCATTCAGGCTGACAGTTCATTTACATTGCTAATAGTCATAAAAATGCAACCATTAGCAGTGAAAGGCTTTGCTACCAGAGGAAGAGACCGTATAAAGTAGTATAAGAGTGTGGAGCAGAGCTGTCCAATAGAAATAGAATAAAAGCCATGGATATATTTGAAAATTTTCTCATAGCCACATGAAAAAAGAAAAAAATAGATGAAACTAATTTTGATCATGTCTTACGGAACGCTGCGTATCCAAAATAACATTTTAATGTGTAATCATGAGAAAAATTGTTAAAGAGACATTTTGTATACGCGCCTTCAAAATCTATCGTGTATTTTACACTTACAGTGCATTTCAGTTCCCACTGGCGACGTTTCATGTGCTCAACAGCCCTGTGGGCTAGTGGACACCGTATTGGACAGTGCAAGTGTGGGCTCTGCACCCTATACTAGGATTATACTAGGGGTATAATCCTAGGAAAGTAACGTAATCTCTGTGTTCAGTTTCCTCATCTGTAAACTGGAGGAAGTGTTAGTCCCTACCTCATTTAGAATTAGATTTTATGAGGATTAAATGAACACTTAGAACATTGCCTGACACAAAGTTGGTGATTAGTAAATGTTAGCTCTTACGATCTTCAGATATATGATGTTCGCCACCATCCTTATGATGGTCAAAGCTGTCTTTCAGTATGGTCTCACTCTGGGCTTTCTAAATTGGGACTGTATGTCTGATATCTTGCAATGATGAAATTATGTGCCACTTCAGAATTCCTGTCTCACTTCAAAGATTTTCAGGGAGAGTTGGGTCCTGAGCTGTGCTTTCACAAAGCTGGACAGCCTGTAATTTAACAAACTTCTTTAATACTATTAACGTCTGCAATTAGAGTCCTTTTGACTTTTCCAAATAAGCAGTATCATATTTTTATTAGGAGGTAAAATTAGGTTGACAGCTATAAAGTTACCCAGCTTGCTTTTTGATGATCTTTTTTTTTTTAAATTTTTTTCATCCATTGTGCTTAGCACTCTGATGGGCCGTTTTAATTTTTTTTAAAGGTTTATTTATTATTTACTTATTTAGTTAATTTATTTTTGGCTGCGTCAGGTCTTAGTTGTGGCACGCGAGATCTTTGTTGAGGCATGCAGGATCTTCACTGTGGCGTGCTGGCTTCTCTTCTCTAGTTGTGGCGTGCAGGATTCCAGGGCATGTGGGCTCTGTAGTTTGCGGCACGTGGGCTCTAGTTGAGGCGCTTGAGCTCAGTAGTTGTGGCACGCGGGCTTAGTTGCCCTGCGGCGTGTGGGATCTTAGTTCCGTGACCAGGGATCGAACCCACGTCTCTTTCATTGCAAGGCGGATTCTTTACCACTGGACCACTAGGGAAGTCCCTTGATGATCTCTTAAGAGACTGAAACCATGTTTCACTACAGTAAGAAGACAGTACTTGTCTTCTTGAAACTATGGCTTACAGCCACAAATCCTTATTAATATCTCAGGATGTATTTCAGGGCCTAAGCACCATGATATAGAAACTGTTACCTGAGGCGCTTTTATGACAGCTTTTGAATAAACAATGGAGAAATTTTACAGAAGTTGTTTTGGACCACTTTCAAAATCAGATCTTCCTCGACTTACGATGGGGTTACGTCCCCATACACCCAGCGTTAAGTTGAAAATATTTAAGTCAGAAATGCATTTAATACACCTGACTTGGGGAATATCATCACTTGCCTAGCCTACCTTAGTGTAAGTGCTCAAGAATACTTACATTGACCTACAGTTGGGCAAAATTATCTAACATAAAGCCTATGTTATAATAAGGTATTGAATATCTCAAGTAATTCATTGAATACCATACTGGCAGTGAAAAACAGAACGGTTGTCTGGGTACAGGATGGCTGTAAATGTATCAGTAACTACATGATCGCCAGGCCGACTGGCCGCTGCACCGGCTCCCACTGCCCAGCATCATGAAAGAGTATGTGAGAGAGTATCCTACTGCATAAGCTAACCAGGGAAAAGATCAAAATTTAAAATTCAAAGTACAGTTTCTACTGAATATCTATTGCTTTTGCACCATCATAAAGTAGAAAAATCCTAAATCTAGCCATCGTAAGTTGAGGGCCATCTATATATCTTAGACGTTTCCAGATCTCTAATTCTTTCATTTATTTATATATTCACTCATTCATTCATTCGTTCAACTATTTGTTTATTCAACAAATATGCATTGAAGGCTTACTATGGGCCAGAAGTTTTGCTAGTTACTGAGGAGTCGACAGTAAGCAGAACATATAGTCCCTGCCCCCGCAAAATTACAATCCGGGGGCGAGAAAGATGTTAATCAGATAATCATGCACATATAATTGCCAACTGGCATGATTGCTATTAAGAAGAGGAAAAGTTGCTTTGAGAGTCTATTAGGAAGGAATTTGATTTGGTCAGAGAAGTCTTCCCCAAGGAGGTGCTGATAGGGCTGAGAGCTGGAGGAGTAGGGGGAGTTAACCAGGTGGAGGTGGGAGGGAACTGCATTCCAGGTGGAGGGAACAGCATGAACAGCAGTCCTGAGGTGGCAGGGACGTGGTGAGGGGAGAGACGGAAAGAGGACCGTGAGCCTGAAACAGAGTGAGGGTAGCCTGGCTGAAACTGAGCTGGAGAAGTAGGTAGAACCAAACATTGCAGGTTCCTATGGCCACATTAAGGATTTTATATTTTTAATTTTATGGAAGTATAGTTGATTTACAATGTTGTGTTAATTTCTGATGTACAGCAAAGTGATTCATTTATACATATATACATATATATATATACGTTCTTTTTCATATTCTTTTCCATTATGGTTTGTCACAGGATATTGAACATACTTCCCTGTGCTATACAGTAGGACCTTGTTGTTTATCCATCCTGTATATAATAGTTTGCAGCTGCTACTCCCAAACTCCCAATCCATCCCTCCCCCCCCGCCCCCCCTTCCTTGGCAACCACAAGTCTGTTCTCTATGTCTATGAGTCTGTTTCTGTTTCAGAGAGAGGTTCATTTGTGTTGTATTTCAGATTCCACCTGTAAGTGGTATCATATGGTATTTGTCTTTCTCTGAGTTACTTCACTTAGTATGATAATCTCTAGTTCGATCCATATTGCTGCAAATGACATTGTTTTGTTCTTTTTTATGGCTGAGTAGTATTCAATTGTGTGTGTGTGTGTGTGTGTGTGTGTGTGTGTGTACACACACATACATACCACATCTTTAAGGATTTTATTTATGTGAAGAGCATTGGGAAGTTGTCATTGGGACCCCAAAACTCGGGGATGCTTTTCTTTGCTGGGTCAAATCTCACTCTGATTCTTTGGAATTATGATGAAATTAAAATCTCAGGACACCAAGACGTAGAGACCAGGCAAAGGGCTACACATGACCCTTATTCCTTACCAAGTGCAGCCCAAAACAACAGCCACATTAACTCCTGCCTCTGGTCCTCCTTTAAGCTGCTTTTCTTCAGTTTGCCAACCAATTCTGGGCCTCGATCTTTGTGTTTCTCTCTTGGTGTTTGGAAGAACAGACAATAGAGGAGTTTTTTGTTTTTTGTTTTTTGCGGTACGCGGGCCTCTCACTGTTGCGGCTTCTCCCATTGCGGAGCACAGGCTCCGGACGCGCAGGCTCAGCGGCCATGGCTCACGGGCCCAGCCACTCCGCGGCATGTGGGATCTTCCCAGACAGGGGCACGAACCCTTGGCCCCTGCATTGGCAGGCAGACTCCCAACCACTGCGCCACCAGGGAAGCCCCAATAGAGGAGTTTTGACCATAACTTAGATGTGAACCCATGAAGAGACCAACTTTCCCAGAAAAGGAAGTAAAGCTCTTACATATTTTAAATCAGACTCTTGAGTCTCAATTCTGGATAGGAGACAAAGAGGAAAAACATGATCATATTTGCCTTTTGAAAAGATAACTAGATACAGTGTGAAAAAAAAGAGGAGGTTAAGAGAGGCTACAGAGAGACAAGAAAAACTATTGCTGTCGTGGTGATGTTAAGGCAGAGGTGTTAGGAGCTGATGTTAAGAGGTGATGCTAAATGTGAATGCAAGTAGACGTATTTACAAGATAGAAGGCAAAACCAACTGGACTTGGAGATGGATCAGATATCAAAAGTATAGGAGAGGAAGATGTCAAGATGTCCTAGAATCTTAAGCTGTGTAACTAGATGAATAGTCATAGCCTTCAAGATATGGAGCACAGAGAGAAGATTTAAGGGGAAAAAACGAGTTCAATTTTCAACTGGTGGAATTTGAGATGCTTCAAAGATTTCCAAGAGATGGGATTTAAGCAGTGGATGTTAAGCTCTGGCATTCAAGGCATACATTCTCCAAGACGCTTGATGGATGTTTTCAGTCCAGAAGCTCAAGCCCTTCAGTCTGTAAAATGCTCTTGAATTATTTCTTTGAGGCTTCCCTTCCCTTCATTTTTCTCTGTTCCTTCTTCTACAGCTCTTGTTATTCAGGTGTTATCTTTTCTCTATTTAAAAAAAAATATTTATTTATTATTTATTTATTGGCTGCGTTGGGTCTTAGTTGTTGCACATGGGCTCTTCATTGCAGTGCGCTGGCTTCTCTCTAGTTGTGGCACGTGGGCCTAGTTGCCCTGTGGCATGTGGGATCTTAGATCCCTGACCAGGGATCGAACTGGCGTCCTCTGCATTGCAAGACAGATTCTTAACCACTGGACAACCATGAGTCCCTCTTTTCTCTATTTTTTATCTCTCTTTTTTCTGACATATTTTCTGGAAGATTTCCTCAAATTTGTCACCCAACACTTCTACTGAGTGTCAGAGAAAAAGAAGTAAATGTAGGCCTGGCCTCACAAGGAGATATCTAAAAATGATCACACAGAGCTTCCCTGGTGGTGCAGTGGTTGGGAGTCCGCCTGCCAATGCAGGGGACACAGGTTCAAGCCCTGGTCCGCGAAGATCCCACATGCTGGGGAGCAATGAACCCGGGCGCCACAACTGCTGAGCCTGCGCTCTAGATCCTGCGAGCCACAACTACTGAAGCCTGCATGACTGGAACCCATGCTCCACAACACGAGAAGCCACCGCGATGAAACGCCCACGCACCGCAGCGAAGTGTAGCCCCTACTGGCCACAACTAGAGAAAGCCCACACAGCAGCAAAGAACCAACGCAGCCAAAAATAAATAAATAAAATTAATTAATTAATTAAAAAATAAAATAAAAATGATCACACAAACCTGAGTGGTGATTGGTGCTGCTATAGGCTAAATGTTTGTGTCCCCACCAAGGTTCATAGGCTAAAACCTAATCCCCAGTGGTATTAGGGGGTGGGGCCTTTGGGAGGTGATTAGGTCATGGAGAGGGGGCTCATGAACAGTATTAGTGTCCTTATAAAAGAGATCCTGGGGAGCTCCCTTGTCCCTTCCACCATATGAGGATACAGTGAGAAGGCAGCCGTCTGTGAACCAAAAGGCCATCTCTCATCAGACACTGAATCTGTGGATGCCTTAATCTTGGACTTCTCAGCATCCAGAACTGTGAGAAATAAAAGTTTGTTGCTGTTGTTTGTTTGTTTGTTTTAAATATTTATTTATTTGTTTGGCTGCTCCAGGTCTTAGTTGCAGCATGCGAGATCTTCATTGTGGTGTGCAGTATCTTTAGTTGTGGTACGTGAGATCGTTTAGTTGCAGTATGCGGGATCTTAGTTGCAGCACGTGGGATCTTAGTTCCCTGACCAGGGATCAAACCCAGGCCCCCTGCATTGGGAGCACAGAGTCTTAACCACTGGACCACCAGGGAAGTCCCAAATGTTTGTTGTTTAAGGCAACCCAGTCTATGGTATTTTTGTTATAGCAGCCTGAACTAAGACAGATACTTTTCTAAAATCTGTCATTTGTTGCCTCTCTTGCTATGATGAGTCCTCCTCCCTTCTTCTGCTCATTCATATTATATTAAGGTTGACTTCTGCCATGCACCTATGCAGTGTCCATGGGTATTACTGGAAAATCTTATACTCAAGAGAGGAAGAATCTAACAGAGGTTCAGAAAATGAAAAGAAGAGATAAAAGGGAGAATAGTTTGAGATGGGAATTTGGATAGCCTCTATCGCTGCATATCTTTGATTAATTAATTTTTCTCTTAATTATTCTGTCATCATAATTTGGAGGGGGAAAAAAGATGCTAGTTCCATCTAAAAGGTCATGATTTCAAAGCAGTCCAGGCTAACCAAACTCAGAAAATGACTTTGAAGAAAGTGTCTTCACGGCTTAAAAGTAAAAGTTGCAGCTATTGCTTCAATGGGAGATTCCATGAGGGACAATGTTTTTGGTGTTTTTTTTTGGCTGCATTTGGTCTTCATTGCTGCGTGCGGGCTTTCTTATTTGCAGCAAGCGGGGGCTACTCTTCGTTGTGGTGCGTGGGCTTCTCATTGCGGTGGCTTCTTTTGTTGCAGAGCACAGGCTCTAGGTGCACGGGCTTCAGTAGCTGTGGCACATGGGCTCAGTAGTTGTGGCGCATGGGCTTAGTTGCTCCATGGCATGTGGGATCTTCCCGGACCAGGGATCGAACCCGTGTCCCCTGCATTGGCAGATAGATTCTTAACCACTGTGCCACCAGGGAAGTCCCATGAGGGACAATGTTAGATGGTGCATTGGTCCATATTTTTTGAAAAGGAGGCTTGAATTGACATTTAACATATACTTAGGTTGACCTGCACCCTAACCTGATGTCCCTGATAGAGAAGAGAATCTCTATCAGGGGCATCAATAATGCCAAGTGAAAAGTCAAGTTAACTTCCTGGAATATGATTTCCCAAAGTGGCCCTAGGCTTCAAGCTGACTTTTTTTCAAAATATACATGCCCCTCCCCCACTTTAATAAACACCACCACCACCATATTGATTTCTTCCTTTTATTTAAATCTCCATCCTCTAAGCTCCAGCATTTTGAGTTCACTAAAAAATACTTTTCAAGTCACCTTTGCAAACTCCTAAAACTAAGTCCTGAAAATGTTACTAGGATAAGAAAGGCAGTCCTGTCTCCAGATGGAGTGACCCTAAATAACTCTGTCTTAGTTTCCTCATCTCTCAAAGGAGAGTAATGATAGTACCTACTTCAGAGGGTTGTTGCAGGGAGAAAATCAGTCTATACACGGAGAGTGTCTATATGCTTAGAATAGTTTCACTCAAAAGTGTTAGTGATACTTTGTTATTATTATCAATGTTATAATTATATGAGAACTGAGTGGCTGGTAGGAGACATTCCTGGCCCAACATTCTCTTGGGATGATATCAGAAAGAGAATGAAGTGGTACTTGAGGGGTCTTGAACTGTCCAGGATGGATGAATGTGTTACAGTGTCTTTCTTTACCCACCTGAGACTCATGTGGACCTTAAACTTTGCCCTTGAGATTTTCTAGGGTATCTAGAGCTGCCAGGCAGGCAGAAGGTTCCTTGAGATTCTAACCACTTGTTATTTAAACCTATAGATCCAGAAGATAATACCCTTCACCCTTATGAGGAGCCCAAAGGAGACAGGATTTTTTATCCACCCCAGAACCATAACACAAACTAAAGCAAAGGTGCCGTGACTGTGATAATAGTTGGTGTGGCAAAGTACTGTCTTCATGAAACAGGCCCTGCTCAGCTTTTTATTTAAAGAGTGTTGGGCCATTCTATTCCTAGGGCTGATCTATTTGCACAGCAACCCCTGCCCCTTACCCCTCACACAGGGTGTGATTTACGCCTGGCTGAAAGCACACCAGCTAATTCTCTTTGAGCCTGACTCTTTCCCCAGCTTGCCATTTGAAGATGGTTTACGGGCACAGAGCTCTTGTCTGGAATGCTGAAAGAGCTAAAGGTTTGCCCAGTGGGCTCTGCACCAAAGGCGGCCCCAGCTTTATAGCCATGATGGTGGATTCAAGGCAGGAGTTTGCAAATCTATCTTGCAGCCCCCTTAACCAGAGAGATAGACTTCTCGCCTTAAGGAAGGCATGTAAATTCACAATTCCCTTGACCTAAACTGAATCAATTCTCCACTCCTGTCCCAGCTTCCTGATTCCAAGGGCAAATCTTTCATATTACTTCTGTAAATTAACTATACTAGAGAAAGGTCAAAGAGCTTCAGATAAAATTCAGTTTAATTTTGAAGTGCGAGATTATCGCAACTGAATTTGAGGAAGCCCATTCTTTTCAGCAGCTGGTGTTATATTTTCATATGTTGTATAAAAGTATTCTGTACAAATGTCAATCCTACAGTTCTGGGGGGCAGGACGTAAGGTAGATTTAACCAATCGGGAGATATTTTTCATGCCATCTCAAAGTAACTCACAGATGCCTGACAGCTGCAGCTGTCCAGGCCCCTCTCGATGGCATTGCTCTATGACTCAGAGGGATGTTTATGCCAGAGAATGCTGCCCCTGCAACACTACCCCAGAGATGCCCCAGGACAAAATAATTTGGAGCAATGAGTGAGAGAGGAAGGTCCCTAAGCAGATTTAGTCAAACCCAGCCTCATATCTGAGTGCAAACAGTGGTCTATGGAGAGGTGGTAAGTGCATGACCTTTGGGGTCAGATAGACCCAGCCACCATTCTTAGCTCTGGGCACTTTATATTCAGTCAGTCAGTCATTCAACTGACAGTTATTGAGGCTCTACTATGTGCCAGAAACTGTGCTATATGCTGGGATATAATGATAAGTAGGACTGACTACATAATTTGTGGGGCCTGTGCAAATAAAAAAAAAAATGCAGGGCCCCTTGTTCAAAGATTATTAAGATTCAGCATGGCAACATCAGAGTGTTAAAGCAAGGATGGGGCCCTTCTGTGCATGGGGCCCTGTGCAACTGCTCTACATGAAGCTGGTTCTCATGAAAAAAGCCTTAGGAAACAACAGACTTTGTGCTCATGGAGCTGAATTTCTGGGGAGAAATTCTTTAATCACACCAGTTAATCTAAAATTATGGCTCTGTAAGGACTGTTGAAGAACAAGAGCATGGTTCTATGAACGCCGGTCAGAGCAAGTATCTTAGTTCAGACTGCTACAGTAAAACACCGTAGAAGGAGTGGCTTCAACAACAGATTTATTTCCTCACAGTTTGGAGGTTAGAAGGCCAAAATCAGGGTGTCAGCATGGTCGGGTTCTGGCGAGAGCTCTCTTCCTGGTTTGCAGATGGCCTCCTTCGTCATGTCCTCACGTGGCAGACAGAGAGAGCTCTGGTGTCTCTTCCTCTTCTTATAAGGGCACTAATCCCATCATGGGGGCCCCACTCTCATGACCTCACCTAAACCTAATTGTCTCCCAAAGGTTCCATCTCCAAATACCATCGCATTGGAGGGGAGGGCTTCAAGATATGAATTCTGGGGGGATACAAACATTTGTACCTATCGAGGGGGTTTGATTAGTCAAGGAGACCAGGAAAGACTTCCCCAAGGAAGTGATGCTTAAGATAAGATTTGAAGGATGACTAAGCATTAACTAGCAAAAATGAGACCTGATCTTTGAGGGACTCCATCATTCCAAAGCCTGGTGGACAGTTATGAGCCTGCAAAGGAGAAAGAGGAGACCATGTAAACGTAGGAGGAAAATGGAAGAGGCTTGGGTCATGGGAGCCAAAGGAGGGAAGTGTTTCAGGAAGCACAGAAAATCTATGTGGGTGACCCTGGCAAGTGACGGTCTTGTATCAACACAGGGAAACACTCCCCAAGGTTTAATGGGATTCCTGAAATACACATCATTTTTATTCCTTCCTGGTAATTAATTGTCTCTACCCAAAAGTTGGTGCACCTTTACCCAAACAGGTGACTCAGTTCTGAATCTTGCATAGTTCAGAGAGGCAAGTTGAGGCATAGAGAAGCCAAGTGGAAGAGACTCTTCTTCTAGGAGTGAGAAAATGACCTTCTAGGGACAGACCTGTTAATACATGAGGTGTGAAGCCACCAGGCACCACTTCTAGTTCCACCCCCATCACCCCACTCTCACTGTGCTTTCAGTACTGGGATGTAGCACAGTCTCTCCCGTGCCACGACCTTTGCAGTGCTGTTGGTCTGCCTGGAACACTTCTCCGTTGCCACGCTCAGGCATGGCTCAGACTCTTACTTGTTCTTCTGACCTCAGGTTACTAATACTTGCTTAAAGAGCCTCCTGCCCCCAAAACAAAGTAGGTGTTACCCTGTTTTCCCCTTTTATGTTATCACAAATATAATACGTAAATAAATAACAAGTACAAAATATAATTCTTCTCATAGCCCCTGTTCTTTTCTTGATAGCATTTTTCTACTTATGTGTTTACTTTCTAGGGAAGGTGCATTGTTTCACCATCACCTCCTGGCAGGCAGATTCTGTGTCTGTGTTCCCCACTGTATGTACACCAGTCACCTGGCACATTGAAGCCACTCAGTGAATGAGCATAGAAACGTGTTTGCCACAAGCCAAGGGAGCCCAGCAATGCTCTTGTCCAAGACTGACTTCGAGAGGAAAATGTTCTCGAATATTATTTAAGCGTCATTTACAGTCATTTCTGTAAGTGCCTCTCGATTCCATGGCTCTCTCATCACCATAGCAACCCACATATCCAAAGGGAAGTTTTCTGAAGCTTGCGCTCTGTCTCTTCTTTGTGGTTGTGTGTGTGTGTGTGTGTGTGTGTGTGTGTGTGTGTGTGTGTGTGTGTGTGTGTGTGTTTAGAGGAGAGGCCTTACAATCCATCTAACAGGATGTGATGTCAAGATCAACGTTGTACTCTGAGATCTCCTGTGACTCAGAATTATACATCAGTAGGGTTGGGTTCCTAACTGGGAGAAGGGAATGGGGTAGGGCTGGGGTAGGGAATGTAAACACTTGGGATTGATTATGGAAATGTCAGTTTAGACACATTCATGCCAGACTCCTAACAAAGAAAAGGAAAAGGAGCAGCTTCCAAGTGTTTTGTTCCTCTGAGTTCATTCCAACACCGTCTGAATATTAGACCTCCTTACAGATGATGTTGAGTTCTGCAGCCTTTGTTTTCTGCAGGCTGCACTTGCTGACACTCGTCAACCAATACAGAAGCAAAATGGAAAACCATATGACTAAGCTCACATAGGGAGGGACTCTAGGCGTCTTGTTCACCAGAGTATATCCAGCAGTTCACAGCATACCTGGCTTAAAGTAGATCTTCCTAAAGGAAGCACTAATAAAGAGGTAAAGGCCAGAACTAAGTATCTGTTGGGCCTGTGCTTGAGTTCTGGCTCTGTTGCTCGCTGGGTGTATGACTTCAAGCATGTCACTTAACATCCTTGAGCTTTAGTTCCTTCATCTCGAAATGGGGGTAACGATAGTACCTACTTCAGGTTCGCCTCGAAGATTAGATGAGATATGCATGACATGTGATTACTAATACTACTTAATGACTTCTAAAGTGAATGAGTGAATAAACAGATGAATGAAGAACTCTATATGAGACACTGCTAAGTGAGAAAGTAGAACGGGACATGTGTGCTTTATGTTATGTAAAAATTATTTACACAGTGATTAAAATCAAAACATCAAAAAATCTGTAAATGTTAGTAGTTGGTTGTTTTTTTTTTTGCGGTACGCGAGCCTCTCACTGTTGTGGCCTCTCCCGTTGCGGAGCACAGGCTCCGGACACGCAGGCTCAGCGGCCATGGCTCACGGGCCCAGCCGCTCCGTGGCATGTGGGATCCTCCCGGACCGGGACACGAACCCGTGTCTCCTGCATCGGCAGGCGGACTCTCAACCACTGCGCCACCAGGGAAGCCCAGTAGTTGGTATTTTAACGTGGAATTATCTGCCTCTTTAATTGTATTGACCTCTAACTTGAAAGTTGGTTAATTATGCAGTAGCTTAAATACATATATGATACTGAAAGCAAATCTGAGACACAAAATTACTTAGCAGGCTATTCGACAATAAGAATAATGCACTTGGGACCAATGTTTGTTACGTCTCTCCCCACACTACTTCACACACACACATTCCAGAGTATCCCCAGAGTCCCTGGGCTGCTCATCGAACTTGTGGCTGGCGTTGCTGTCCTACCAAACTATGGAGTCTTCTAGGATGGCTTACCAGAAAGACCAAGGTCCAGGCTGGCAGAGACATTTGGAGCAGACTCACTCAGACGGAGATTGGAGAGCAAGGAACACACAGATTTTGTGTACTTAGTCAGGAAAACTATATAAGCCTGGTTTAAAATAATAGAAGAAGAGGGACTTTCCTAACTGTCCAGGGGTTAAGAATCTGCCCTTCTTCTGCAGGGGGCGCGGGTTTGATCCCTGGTAGGGGAACTAAGATCCCGCACGCCATGTAGTGACACCAAAAAAAAAAAAAAAATTAAAATTAAATAGAAGAAGCAGCCCAAGTTCCTTAGCAGGGCAGATAAGGCCCCTCTGAATCTGGCTTAGCCTCCTTGTTAGTCTCCACTCCTGGCACTGGGCAGGGCCCTTGCTCCAGTACCACCAGCCCTCTGGCCAGTCCCTGAGCGTGGCACGACGTGCATGCCTCCATGCCCTCGTCCGAGCTATTTCTTCTGTTGGGAATGTCCTTCACACCGTCCAGGTTCCCTCTGTAAAAATTTCCTGATCATCCTCTTCACCTTTTCTGCAAAAGATGGAATCACTATCCACTGTTCCCAGCAGTGGATACGTTTCTCCACCAGAGCACCTACCATCCTGTACTGTTAACTGTTTGGTCCTATAATGTGACACCCTCAACTAGAGTAGCATCCCGACCCATTTTGTGTTCCTCTTTCACCCTGCACTGTCACTGGTAAATAACAGGCATCCAAGCCTATTGGCTGACAAAATACATGGGGAATGAAAACACAGGAAGAAGATTGCTTATTCGCTGATATCCAAGGACAATTTAATTCAGCACCTTACTATTACACAACCAACTCTAACACAGAATTAAGTATAAACCCGGGTCATGTTCAGATGTCACCCAGAGGGTCCTAGTTACAGGAAGCGCAAAAAGAACTCTGAAAATAATTTCACCTAATTTTATCTCTGCCTTCCGTGAAATCAAACATAGTAATATACACCACTAGATGTTAATTTCCTTTTTTCTTTCTCTCTCTTCCTTTTTTCCTTCTCCTATCCATTTCATTCATACAACAAATTTTGACCAAGCACCTAGTGTTTGCTTAGCATCATGATACGGGTGTACAAGCATTAATAAGATGTAATTCCTGCAGTTTTTAGACTTAGAATCTTGGTACTGTCACTTAAGAGTAGAATAAACTTTGGGGAAAACAATCTCTCTGACCCACAGTTTCCTCATCTTTGAATTGACCTAGCTTTTCTTCCACAAAGCAAGAATTCTCTCGCTTTGGGAAGAGGGAGAATTCTCTTTGGCAGGGGAGGGAGGAAAGGAAAGTTGTGGATACTCTTACATGTGGTTTTTTTTTTTTTTTTGGTCTCATCCCTAGGATGTTTGGCAACCTGCAGGAAAGAATGTGTCAGAGTCAAATGTCAGAGGAGAGTGGAAAGGCACATGACAGGAGTAACAACAGGTGGGTTTGCCAGGATGGACAGATGGAGTGACCCAACCATCTGATTGTACCTTAAAATATCTTTTGACTCTATTGATATTGGATGTTAATAATGTGGTAGAATTTGGACTGTTGATGAATGGATTCTATCCATGGATATAAGGTAATGTGATGTCTTTGGAGAAAATGTTATTCCTTAAATTTTACGTGCCATGTGTGAAAGAGAATTATTGAAGGATCAAATCAAGAACAAACACATCATTGGATTTTGCTCAAAACATATGAACAAGCTTATTTTTAAGTGGGGAAGATAAAATGAGAGACTGAGGGTGTCATTTAGCTCGTGTTTTCAGAATATGGGCTGGGAGCCTGAAAATCTAGAGTCGGATCTCATCTCCACCACTTCCTAGCTGTGTAACCGTGGGCAAAATGCTGAAACCTTTATTCGTGAGTGTCTTCATCTGTAAAATGAGGATAATAATACCACCTACCACATACAATTGTTGTATGTGATGAATAGTAACCAGTAATATTACACTAGCCCGCTTGAGATGGAGAGTTGTGAATGGTTTTCTTCATCTTTTTTTTAAATATAAATTTATTGATTGATTGATTTTAGTTTTGGCTGCATTGGGTCTTCATTGCTGCACTCAGGCTTTCTTTAGTTGCGGTGAGTGGGGGCTACTCTTTGTTGTGGTGCACGGGCTTCTCGTCGCGGTGGCTTCTCTTGTTGTGGAGCGGAGCACGGGCTCTAGGCGCGTGGGCTTCAGTAGTTGTGGTGTGCAGGCTCTAGAGCACAGGCTCAGTAGTTGTGGTGCACAGGCTTAGTTGCTCCTTGGCATGTGGGAATCTTCCTGGACCAGGGCACAAACCTATGTCTCCTGAATTTATAGGTGGATTCTCAACCACTGTGCCACCAGGGAAGTCCAGTTTTCTTCTTATATCAAACCTTTTGATGAACTAGAACTTGAGCATTATAATTAAATCTAAATGGGGTAAGGAAAGAAAGCAAAGAGGCTAGGAGAAACTTTCTTTTGGCTGAGTAGTTATTAGCTTGGAAAATACAGTTGTAATATATCACAAGCAAATAGAGTACTGCAGAGTTTTGGCCAGGTATTCACGGAAACCATTAACACTTTGTATATCAGAAGTTAAAACCTAACCCCATGAGTGAGGCAGTTTGAGCCTATATTTATGACTGTCCTGGAAGTCTGTTGCTGAGATGAAAGATCCTGACTCATTTGGGATCTTTGTCAAGTTCAGGCTAATGGAAGCAAGGGGTGAACGACTTCAGTTAGCTGGTGCTAATCTAACGCAGGGCTTGGGATCGATGCCTTCACTTGTCACAGAGCTGTTTTCCAGAGCAGATACTGAGTGAAGCTGAACTTGGAGGGAAGATAGTATTATCCAACTAACCATAGTGTGACTTGTTTATTCTTTTTAAAGTGTTTTTGTCTGTAGTATTGTTTAAAACTTACTCTCCTGTATCTGTCATGGGAGAGGCTTAAAGGCTTGAATATTCCTGAACTGCTTATCTGCAAGGGAAACTGATTTTGAACATACATTCTTGGTTTTGCTAGTCTTCCTTTTCTAATTCAACTTCCACCAGCATCCAGTGCAGTGCTATGAGGACAAAGTTGGCTAAAACCAAGTGTAACTAGAGTTACTAAGATTTTTTTTTACTGTACCTGTCACTAGCTATATCAGATGCCCACTCTGTGTTTCATCAGTCCTATCAAATGTTCCTTTAAGCAGACTGTTATAAATGCTATGGGGAAAACAGGGCTAAACATAGGTGTGGGAATGCTATGGCTTTTTAGGAGAAAGGCAGACCAAGAGAATGGAAACGACTCCCATTCACTAGCCTTTTGATTGGGGTTTCACAGTTGCTTCAGATTCTGGGCCCTTAAAACACTTTGCTCCCGTCTGCAACAGGATAAGGCAAGGAGAAGTTCTTTGTTCAGGGTTCAAGTACTCTTGCGACCATCTCAAAATAACTTGAGTGTAATACAGCAGGGCCTCACGTAGCTAAACCCTCAAGCCTTTGACCTGTCATGCTTGTTACCCCAATCGTTCTTTGCTCCTTTCTTAGGCAAGCCAGGCACTTGAATAAAATTTTCCGTCAACACTCAGAGTTGCATAAACCCCCTCTTTTTGCTTTTCCAAATCCACGAGGAGTCTCCCTGTCAGTTAAAGAGAAGAGTACATAAGCTGGACTTATCAAGCACTTCTCTTCTAATAAGTTTTCCTAGTGGCTTATTACTGTTCTTCGCTCAGATTTGAATCAGGTTAAGTCCATCTTCCCAGTTGCTTTCGTTTTACCAAAGATCTTACTTTCTGAATTTGTCAGATTTCGCAAGGATTGTGACCTTTTCAACCAGCCCTTTATTCATGGGGCCGTGTTTGTCACTGTTCAGCATGTATTTATTCCATCAGGCAAGTTGCTGTGCTGAGTTGGACATTAAAGAAATCTGATCATTTATTTCTTTGCTCTCTATTTTGGAAGATGCTGGAGTTTTAGCCTTGGTGACAGCATGAAAACAATACTTAAGTAGATTGACAGAGAGAAGGGGTTGAGATGGGAGGGTCAAGCTATGAATATTTGTTTTAAATTACCTCAAGTTGCAGCTGGGAAATGAAAAAAAGAGTGTCTTTAAAACTAGGAGTTTCGGGCTTCCCTGGTGGCTCAGTGGTTGAGAGTCCGCCTGCCGATGCAGGGGACACGGGCTCGTGCCCCGGTCTGGGAAGATCCCACATGCCGCGGAGCGGCTGGGCCCGTGAGCCATGGCCGCTAAGCCTGCGCGTCCGGAGGCTGTGCTCCACAACGGGAGAGGCCACAACAGTGAGAGGCCCACGTACCAAAAAAAAAAAAAAAAAAACTAGGAGTTTCTAGAGTTTTTGTAATGTGACGGCAGAAAAGCCGTGCATAAAATATACATGTGAACAGAACAGTGTGAAATTGACACCAAAAGGAAGGAAATATACGGTTAACATCAGATACTTGGAAAATGGAATCGCAGGTGATTTATTTTTTTCTTTTGTATATAGTATGGGATCTTTCCCCTCTTCATTTCTATAGCTTTTCTATATCTTCTCTATATCTACATGAGTTTACACAATCTTTGATATTTTGTGCAGGTGTTTTTTTGTAGAATAAATTCCTAAGAAAGGAAGTGTATATATAAACCAAAGTTGTTTTTTTTGTTGTTTTTTGTTTTTTGTTTTTTTTTTTGTGGTACGCGGGCCTCTCACTGCTGTGGCCTCTCCCGTTGCGGAGCACAGGCTCCGGACGCGCAAGCTCAGCGGCCACGGCTCACGGGCCCAGCCGCTCTGCGGCATGTGGGATCTTCCCGGACCAGGGCACGAACCCGTGTCCCCTGCATCGGCAGGCGGACTCTCAACCACTGCACCACCAGGGAAGCCCAAACCAAAGTTTTTAAAATAGGGTATAAACCATTTTTATTTTATAAATGTA
The DNA here is from genome assembly GCF_011762595.2 of Tursiops truncatus. Lineage (NCBI taxonomy): Eukaryota > Metazoa > Chordata > Mammalia > Artiodactyla > Delphinidae > Tursiops > Tursiops truncatus. Next base: position 20,008,368 of record NC_047044.1, on the reverse strand, counting down.
TAAAATCTAAATAATAAAACATTACATAAGCTAAAACCCTACAAATTTTTCATTTTCCTTTAAAAATCATTTGTGTTGGTTTCCTTTTATCCTGGTTGCAAATGGCATGTGTTACTACATTACTATAACAGTTAACAGTAACAGTAATTGAAAACTGTTACTATTTTAGTGAATAATCCTCCATATTATTATTATTTATAAAACAGGATCATATTATAATACTGTTCTGCAACTTGCTTATTTCTCCTGACATATCTCTAACGTATCAGTCCATGTCAATATATATATAACTCCTTTCTTTTTGATAGCTGTAAGCTCCTTTGTATGTACCTTTTCATTGTGTAGCAGATATATATATATATATATATATATTCATAATATATTTAATCAGACTCCAATTACTGGGCACTTGGCTCATTTTCTTAGTAATTGCAAACAATGCCACAGTAAACATCCTTTTACGTCATCTTTACCATCCTTGTACACAAAGTTTTGTAGACTAAATTTATAGAAATGGAAGTGTCTAAATCAGGCTGGGGAATGGGTTAGACAGTCAGCTTATCATGACCACGGGATGATGACTTGTGTATCCTGCACACTGCATTGTCCGAAAAGACACTCAGTTTTGTTGGAAAAATGGAAAAGTTTTCAGTTTCTTCACCAGTAGATGGCACCTAGTCTTCTTTTATCTTGACTAAAATCCCCCCTAAATTTAGTGCATTCCCGGCGTGTCAGTACACCTGCACTAACAAAGCGATGATCGCATCACATACAAATGCCCCAGTCTCATTCCACTTATCCCATGTTTGTATTGTTCTGGTTCCAGGACGCTGAGACTTTAAGCCAGAGGCTCTAACTTGAGCAGGAAGTGTTTATTTTGGGATGAAGAATCTTCCCCCATAGGAGGGCCTCTCAACCAGCGTCTATTTCTTCGTCTTTAGAAACTGGGAAATGCTGGAGGAGAAAACATTTTCTAAATCTGCAGCATTGCGTCTTTCTCTCAGAAAATATCAGACTCGTGTGTTGGTCTGATTTTCTCAAGTCTATAGAGGGGAACACAGAGTTGCAGAGAGGTTGAGGGGTCATGCTGAGAGCGATTTCAGTCCATTACGCTTAGGAAAATGACCCTATAAATCTCCTTAAGTACATAGAGTTGATGGTTCAAATATACACAAAGTATCCATTTCATCAAACCTATAAATATACATGTTTAAAATGGCCAGGGAGGAAGGAAGAACAAACTGTAATTTTTAAAAATGTGATGACACATCATTTTGTTTTGTGTAGGTGTCAGTTTTCTTTAAAATAAATATATCTGAAAAGCTCAGGCTAAAAGTTTAAAATTTTACTTCTTAAACGTTTTCATCAGAGTGACTGTAAATGTTCTCCCACCCAGAATACTTTAGTATGACCTTGAATAAACCTTTAAGAGAAATACAGGAGAGAATTGGAAATTCATGATTTGCCTTTTCTATAAATATGGAAATGTCTCGACACAGGTCCTGTCTCTCCTAAAATAATGATTCAAACACTTGGGTTTTTCTCAGAATAGATAAGAAGGATGAGCTTTGGGTCTGGTAGGAGAAGACAAAGAGCAGTTATGATACATTTGGCTAATTGTGCCATGAGCGCTGTGAAAATTCCACTTTGGGCCCTCTGGGGACCATTTTACACTGTCATGCACAGAATTTGCTTATCGTCACCATAACTTGCAAAAGTATAGTCCTTAAAAAATACCGAGATCTTCTTCCTCCCTTCCTCCCTTCCTCCCTTTTCCCTTTCAAATCCAGATAGAGAATGTAAGGCTAGTGTCTTTTCTAACAGAATATTTCATAAATGATTAGGCGATATGGCCCTGTAAAATACAAAAACATGTTTTGTTCTAAGTTAGCTGAACACATTATTAGGTTGATACCCCTCCCCCCAGAATATCATGATATCGACATTGAGGAAAAAAATAAGTGGGGAATTTTCAACTTAAAAAGTTATAAAATGTAAAATTATTGGCTCCCATATTTATGCAACATTCTTTTTTGGCTATAACATTGTGTTTTTAAATCTTCTTGTCCAGCTTAAGTCTGATACATCAAAATCCCATCTTAGCCTAACTTGAGATTTTATTTTTTTTAATTTTTAATTAATTAACTAATTAATTTATGGCTGCATTGGGTCTTTAGTGCTGCGCGTGGGCTTTCTCTAGTTGCGGCAAGCAGGAGCCACTCTTCGTTGTGGTGCACGGGCTGCTCACTGCGGTAGCTTCTCGTTGCAGAGTACGGGCTATAGGCACGGGGGCTTCAGTAGTTGTGGCGCTTGGGCTTAGTTGCTCCGTGGCATGTGGGATCTTCCCGGACCAGAGCTCGAACCCGTGTCCCCTGCATTGGCAGGCAGATTCTTTTTTTTTTTTTTTTTTTTTTGCGGTACACGGGCCTCTCACTGTTGTGGCCTCTCCTGCTGCGGAACACAGGCTCCGGACACGCAGGCTCAGCGGCCATGGCTCACGGGCCCAGCCGCTCCGCGGCATGTGGGATCTTCCCGGACCGGGGCACGAGCCCGTGTCCCCTGCATCGGCAGGTGGACTCTCAACCACTGCACCACCAGGGAAGCCCGGCAGGCGGATTCTTAACCACTGCACCACCAGGGAAGCCCCTAACTTGAGATTTTAAAGGAAAGGTAAGTGATAACTTTGGTAGGAAATGGGGAAGAAAACTTTTTTTTTTAATGTGACTTATGAACAGAATATAACCTTTTATACTCAGCTCAGTATTAAGCTTTCTAAAAATAATCACAAAACTGTTCACTACAAGATTCCTTTTATATCCTCTTTCCTGGTGGATTTAGTGATAGTTACTAGGTCATTAGCTACATGACAAAGAAGCTGAAGTATCAATGAACAACTACAAATGAAAAAACAGGCCTTTTGAAATTATAAAGTTAGTCAGTAAGGGGTGCTCTAATACAGTGACCTTTCGAAAATACTTCCATTGTATAAAGTCAGCTATGCCTGTAGGAATCCTTCCTCTGGACAAATCAACTACACCATTTGGTCCTTAAAACTGTTGAGACCTGTGGTTACAAACCTGGCTGCACATTTTAATCACCTGGGTGGTGGGGGGGGACATTCATAAAAAAAATACTTATGCTGAGCCCTGTCCTACCCGCTCCAATTAAATCTGAATGTGGGTCTGGATAAGGCAGTGAAAGCCCTAGTATGGGTACTCTTTCAAAGTCCCCCAGGAGAATTTGACCTGTATAAGGGTTGCAAACTATCGATCTAAACCTAAAAGAAATTCTCCATTTCAAATTCCCTGAGCAACTTACAAGCATCTGGTTAGAATTTGAAGTTTCTTCTTCTCTTCCTTAGAAGGGGGCAACTGGACTGTGCTAATGATATAGCCAAGACAGTTGAGGAGAGAACAGAATGTGAATTATGGAAAGGTCCAAAGATACCCACAGAAATTGTTTAAAGAAAGTAAGCTTTTCTTGCTCAGGGTGCCTCATGGCTACTATTTATGATATTGTGCTTGCCAAGATCTTTTTCTCCTTTCGGAGACAGTTTCCTAAGAAAGGATGAAGCTGGACAGTTTAGCTGGCTTCCTCCAGTATCTTGTCCTAGCTCCCATTTAGTAAGCCCTAAAGATGACTTGAGCCTGTGAAACTTTCAAGTGGAGAACGTTTCTGGTCAAATGGAGTCCTCCTAGTTTAGGTAATGGGAAAGCGTCTTATCATTTCTTCCTAGCTTTTTGTGTGCATGAGAAGCAGTGCACCATGGGAGTTAAGGTGGGCATTGGAGACAGACCACCCAGGTTCAAATTCTGACTTTTTTAAAAAATAAATTTATTTATTTTATTTATTTATTATTTTTGGCTGCGTTGGGTCTTCGTTGCTGTGTGCGGGCTTTCTCTAGTTGCGGCAAGCGGGGGCTACTCTTCGTTGCGGTGCGCAGGCTTCTCATTGCAGTGGCTTCTCTTGTTGCAGAGCACAGGCTCTAGGTGCTCGGGCTTCAGTAGTTGTGGCACGTGGGCTCAGCAGTTGTGGCTCGCGGGCTCTAGAGTGCAGGCTCAGGGTGCACGGGCTTAGTTGCTCCGTGGCATGTGGGATCTTCCCAGACCAGGGCTCAAACCCGTGTCCCCTGCATTGGCAGACGGATTCTTAACCACTGCGCCACCAGGGAAGCCCTCAAATTCTGACTCTTGTACTTGCTAAATATTTATATATTTGGACAAATTACTCAATTTCTCTGAAGTTTGTTTTCCTCATCTGTGAGATGGTGATACTAATTTTCAGGGGTATCATAAGAATTAAATGGAATAATGAATGCAGAATATAAGAATTAAATGAAATCATGGATGCAAAATATTCAACATAGCGTTTGACTCAGAGTTAGTAGTCAAGAAATAATAGATATTATTATCTCAATTGTCTTTATCCACCTCCACTTAGCTGACTGGCAGAATTAACCAGCTCTCTTTACTCCCTCTAAAAAAACATACTGACTGATGCCTCTGGCACCCCGGAATACTCTTAAGCACATAGGCTTACTTCTCCTACTAGTTGAATTATAGCCTTATCAAAAGTATTATTTGTTCCCAAACTTGTTAATGCCAGTTATTCTTGTTGTTGGAATTTAATTAAATATTAAGTAAACTGAGGAAATACAAATGTGGAGAGTTGTTTCTATGGAAACTAGGCTGAATGCATAAATAAATGCAAATTGCCAAAACAAGGAGGAGTGGTAAAATAACTAAATGTAACAGACTTAGAAAATGGTACAAATCTAGAAGAGTTTAAGGCATAGTTTGATTTGTAAACGACCTTAACTTTTGTCTCTGTTTTTGAAAAACAAATATTGGCAGTCATATGAATGTTTTATGTAATAATGATAAGAATCTCTAATCAGCGTATCTAATAAGGAAAACAACTTGGTCTTACATCAAAAGGTTGATGATTGAATGCACACTTATAGAATTTACATTAAAATATTGGTACCTATCATTTTTAAAATTGTCAGATCTTTTCTGATTAACCCACCATCTTGTCACATCAGATAAAGGGGCTTTTACTGAATAATTTTCCAAAGATTTCACAATAGGAGAAAGGTGGGAAAGGTGATTTTGTTTCTTCAGGGCAGCCTCTTGCCAGTTAAAATTAGCATGAGATGATAAGCTTTTTTCCTCCTGTTTTTGTGTATTTACTACCCAAATTTTTAAACATAAGAGTATTATAATGTACCCCCATTCTATAGGTATAATGATCCGTCATCTAGATTCAATAGCAACTAGACTGTGTAGGCAGCATCTAGACTGAAAAGCAGAATATTATGACTTTTAACTGCATAGATTATTAGCTTTACCTATTTTGTTCTTCATAAGATGGAAGTGTATAGTGTGTTATCTTCTGTGTCCAGTAGCTTTTGTTTAGCATTAGTTTGTGAGATTCATCCATATCATTTATTCTCATTCCTATCTAATATTCCTTTGTGTGGATAGATCACAATTTATCCATTATAGTCTTGGTGAACAATTGGATTATTTCCAGTTTTTTGATATTATGAATATTGCTGTTATCTTGTGTGCATAAGAATATATTCCTATTGGGTGGCTAGCAGTGGAGTTACCAGGTCATGTTCAGCTTTTGTAAATGGTGCCAAGCATTTTTTCCAAGTTGGTTGTCCTAGTTTCAGTTTTTAAATATTTGCTTCGTGGTGTTAGCCTGGGGGATTCAGACAGCACATGAGGATCAGAAGAAATTTTGTGGTGACGTTCTTAATCTAAGAGGCTCTTGGATAGCATAATCGAACCTCCTCCTTCCTTAAGACCTTTCTGGAGAAAATTTTAAATTTCCTAATTGGGATTATAGAATAGATCCAAACTTCATGGGAGATGGCCAGTGTACTGTATGGAGGGCCCAGGATGACATGCAAACTGTAGGATTTTAAAAGTGCTACTGGATAGAGTCTGTCATACAGAGTGAAGTAAGTCAGAAAGAGAAAAACAAATACCGTATGCTAACACATATATATGGAATCTAAGGAAAAAAAAAGGTCATAAAGAACCTAGGGGTAAGACGGGAATAAAGACACAGACCTACTAGAGAATGGACTTGAGGATATGGGGAGGGGGAAGGGTAAGCTGTGACGAAGTGAGAGAGTGGCATGGACATATATACACTACCAAATGTAAAATAGCTAGCTAGTGGGAAGCAGCCGCATAGCACAGGGAGATCAGCTCGGTGCTTTGTGACCGCCTGGAGGGGTGGGACAGGGAGGGTGGGAGGGAGGGAGACGCAAGAGGGAAGAGATATGGGAACATATGTATATGTATAACTGATTCACTTTGTTATACAGCAGAAACTATTGTAAAGCAGTTATACTCCAATAAAGATGTTAAAAAAAAAAAAGTGCTACGGGAAGTTTAGGTCATTTTTGTAAAATAAGTTTGGGATGTGACTCTGTTGATCTTCTGCTTGGGAGTATGTCCCAGGAGGCAAGTTATACAGAAGCAAAGACACTTGAATGTAACAGGTGACTTGATCTATGTGTGCAATTATGGTAATCTCTCTTTGTCCCTGAGAAGGGAAATGACCACGGTGTTACGGTGGAAATAGACTTAGTAGATCTTGGAGAATGGTGGGGTCAATGAGGAGTTAAATTTTCTGGCTCAGATGATTGGGTTAATGGTGGAGTTATTAACCCTGATAAAGAATATAGGAGAAGCAAGTCATGCTGTGTGTCTAATGCAACTCTGACTCCAAAAAGTCTTTATGTTGGGAACGTATTCTTTAACCAGTGAAAGAAGTCATATCTGGCTCCTTAAATAGTTTCTTGGTTTTACCAGCAAACCATACTTAACCAACAATGGCAAGATGGCATCAGCAACAGTGAGCTGTAGTCCACTGGGTGGTATTGAAAAGATGTTCAACCCATGCACTACTTAGAGTGTGATAATGTGGTGACCTGCAAGATGTCTGTCTCCCCAGCAAACTATAGGCTCTTTGAGGGCAGACGCTAGGTCCTTTCATTGTTGAATACCCAGTGCTAACACTGTGCTAGGCCCAGAGGACATGCTCCATAAATGGGCATTGAGCTAAATTGAATTCAGGTCTCTTTTAAGGATTGGGCATAGGAGTCTTGTTTATTTCGAGACTGTAATTGAATTAAATGACAGGTAAAGGATGCTTCCTGTGCATGGAAGGTTTAGGGTGGAGCTGGAAGCTTTTGTATGCAGAAAAGATCATTCAGAGTTGACTTTGGAATAAAAAATCAGCATGAAATTGATTATAATCACACATTCATAAACCTAGGGTTTTTTTTTTTTAAGCTTTTAAATTGAGCTTACAAATCTAGTGATTATATTTTTACCTCTGGCAAAATTTAGCCATCACTTTTAAGGAGATAGCATAATCAGATTGTTCCACTTACACATCTGGTTCGCTAAATTATCTCTCTAAACAGCACATTACTCTAATAGGCTAGATTTTATACATTTACTATAATTGGTTTTATTTTTAAATATTTTACTTTTATGAATTTAATAAAACTTTAAATACTTAAGTAACCCTGGGTATGTGTAAAATAAAATTCTCTGAGATCTGCTAATGAACTCAGTGAGATTTCAACTTAAAACCACAAATCTAAATCATTTATTCAATTACATATTTAAATTGGAATTACAAGACTGTCTCCTGAATAGCACAGTACAAATGCCAAGAGCTAAATAAAGATATTGTTACCATGGTTTTTAAAACTTTTTTATTGGATAAATTTGACATGTAACATTGTATAAATTTAAGGTTTACATCATGTTACTTTGGTACATTATATTTTTAATATGGTTGCCATTGTTATGCTATTTATCACACTACATACTTATAGTGCAGTATTATTGTCTATGTTCGGTAAACTGTACATTAAATCCCTATCACTGTTTTAGTACTTGTTACAAGTTTGTACCCTTAAACACTATTAATCTTATCCCGCCACCCCCTATCCCCTGGTAACCATCATTTTGCTCTCTGTTGTTGTTGTTTTTATATGTTTTATTTTTTTAGATTCCACATATAAGTGATGTCATACAGTACTTGTCTTTGGCTGGCTTATCTCACTTGATATAAAGTGCTCAAGGTCCTTACATGTTGTTGAAAATGGCAGGATATCCTCCTTTCTCATGGCTGAATAGTATTTTATTGTGTATATAGTCTTTTCTACATCTTTTTTATTCATTCATCCACTGATGGGCATTCTTGGCTATTGTGAATAGTGCTGCAGTAAGTGTATTTACAATAATGAGTATATATGTTTCATCAAATTCCTGTTTATGGGCTTCCCTGGTGGCGCAGTGGTTTAGAGTCTGCCTGCCGATGCAGGGGACACGGGTTCGTGCCCCTGGTCCGGGAAGATCCCACATGCCGCGGAGCGGCTGGGCCCGTGAGCCATGGCCGCTGAGCCTGCACGTCCGGAGCCTGTGCTCTGCAATGTGAGAGGCCACAACAGTGAGAGGCCCGCGTACCGCAAAAAAAAAAAAAAATTCCTGTTTACTTGCCTTTGGGTATATTCCCAGAAGCAGAATTGCTGGATGGTATGGTAGATCTATTTTTAATTTTTTGAGGAACCTCCATATTTTCCATAGCGCTTGGACTAATTTACGTCCCACCAATAGTGTATAAGGATTCCCTTTTCACCAGTAAGTGCCGGCACTTGTTGTTTCTTGATGGCCATCCTAACAGAATACCATGGTTTTGATTCTCTCAACCTTTGCTACACTTAGTTCTAAATCTTCCTGCAGTTTTAAAAAAAATTCATTATTCTCACTTAATGAAGATGATTACTGTGCTCGTTAACTGAGGTTGCCCTTTCACAGTAAAGATAGATACCTTCCAGTTAGTGGTGGTCTTTTAGGACTGGAGATTTGGTCCAGACTTGAGACTTGGAACCCCAGAGATAGTTAGCGATTCTTTTCCTGACTCCACTGTCAACCTGAGCTTCTTCTTACAGTCATTGTGTTTTGGGTCTTGAAACTTGAAAGGCGGTTGCCCTCTAACCTGCATTACCCAGTTGTCTGTCTGTTGTCAAGTATCTGAAACTCTGGACCAACTCCACACCCAGCTGATCACTTCCTTTCATTTTGTGTTTCTTCCGCTTTTAAGATATGCTCCTGGGTTTCTCAGTTATATCTAAAGATTTTTGGGCTTAACAGGATTTGAAGATACATAAATGTTTTTTCCCTTTAACTTAAAAGACTTAGAACTTGACTAAATACTAAGATATGAAAATGTTTCTCTATTTTTCTTGATGGAAACTAAGGCCAATCTAACTTTCAGGAATATTTTATATGATGCTTATGACTTTGTCTGACTTGTGGTCCTAAGTCATGAAATCATTCTATTGATACATCCCTCACAATGAAGACACTGAAACTCCTTTTTCTGGAACTTTCCCCTTCATAATCAATAGATAGACATACTGAAGGTCCTTTGCAGATCACTGCATTTTCCTCATTTTCCCAGAGCCCTTAAAAAGTAGCATTGCAGGTGGCACTACGGAGATCTATGAACTGAGCCTAGACAGGACACATCTTTGCCACCTTCCTTGTCATGCTAAGGGATCAATGAACATCTTAGTATTGGGAGACATGTGTTTTCAAAGGGAAGATATTCACCTAAATTTTTTTTTTTTTTTTTTTTTTTTTTTTTTGGGGTACGCGGGCCTCTCACTGCTGTGGTCGCTCCTGTTGTGGAGCACAGGCTCCAGACGCACAGGCTCAGCGGCCATGGCTCACAGGCCCAGCCGCTCCGCGGCATGTGGGATCTTCCCAGACCGGGGCATGAACCCGTGTCCCCTGCATCGGCAGGTGGACTCTCAACCACTGCGCCACCAGGGAAGCCCAACCTAAATTTATTTGAGGAAATATAGGTTAATGGTTAAGACCTTGGATTCTGGTAAACATACCTTCTTTCAAATACTGGCTCCACCGCTTCCTAACTGTGAGCTATGGAAAATTATCTAACCTCCTTGTACCTCAATTTCCTCATCTTAAAATGAAGATAGAAATGCAGCATTTTATCACTATGAAAGGAGATAATGCATGTAAAATGCTTAGCAGAATGCCTGGGACACTGGAAATGTTTACTAAATGATGATGGTCACTTCCCTGAGTTTTCTGGGAGTGAGATGAGGGAAGAAGCACACCTTCAACCAGGGAGGAAAATGAGGGCGCTGTGTGACAGCAGCAATGGTCCGGGCAGCTGAGCAGGACCAGAGTCTTTTCAAACAAAGGCACCGGGCAGAAAATAAATCTGAGCTGCAGAATCCCATGTCAGAGGCCCCAGCGCTGCAAATAGCAGCTGCAGCTGCAGACCGAGGGCTGGTATTTACATGTCCACAGTGTGAAAAGACTCATGGTGACAAACTGATCTTTTCCATCACACCCACACAAAGCCAGCAATCGCACATAGGAGTAAGCTGAATATTTAGCAGCCACTTTTTAGTAGAGTATAGCAGACTAACTGATAATACAGATTATGTATATGGGAAATAGGGATCGGTGAATTTTGCATACTGATTAGATGTTCTTATACGTTCTATAGAGGATTCTGGACTGTTTAGCTGCCAGTAGTAACTCCTTCCATCTGTAGGACATTTACCATGTCCAGACATTGTGCCAAGGACTTCACACGTGTCAGCTCATTTAACCCTCCTGCATCTCTAGATGTGATTGTTGTCCCCGTCTAAATCTTGAAATGGGGGACCAGCAACAGATGAGGAAACTAATGCTCGGAAAGTTAAATACTTTACCATACATTGCAGGATTGTAAGTACAGAGCCGAGATATAAACCCAACTCTGTCTGACTCCACTGTCTCATCTGTTAAAACATTGCTGTGCTGCCTTGAAATGACAATGATATCTTGCTCACAAATTATTTCATGTGCTTATTTCTTGTTGCCTCAAACGGTACCCCCATGGGGCAGGGCAAGGTGCCACACTTGCTTGTTTTGTATCTCCAAGCTTTCAATGCCTAGTAGAAGGTGAATAAATACTTACTGATAGATAAGATGTTATGATGAAATAGGGGAATGGGAGAAATTGGTTGGATCCCATTGACATTACCTCAAAGTTACTAAAAAATAAAAATAAAAAAAGAAGAAAGACTTACCTGTCTATCCATAGGCATTTATTTTTTTCAGCTACAAATTACTACATGCCTGTTGCAAGCTATAAAGACAATTAAGACAAGATGCTGCCTCAAGAATACCAAAGTTTTGACTAAGTATTGCAAATTCAAATGCCCACTTGGGCTCCATACTTAACACGAATGAGTGAAGTGGCCCAAGAAGCAAACTGGGGTGACCCCTCCTCAGCCCTAGCCTATTGTTTCTGCGTGGACCCAGTATTTCCAAGAGAAGCCAGAAATTTATGATTTAAATGATTTTTATATTTTTTACATGAAACAAGTGTGCCGGCTAGGCAAAATTCACTTGCAGGCTGGGTTTAGCTCACAGGCTACCAGGTCAAGCTCTCTGGTTTAAACAATAAGACACATAAGTAAGAACAATAGGAGTTAGACTGTAATTACCATACAAGGAATATATGTAAAGTATTCAGTGAAGTCAGAGATACCTTCTAGCTGGGGCATTAGAGAAGACTGTGTGGAGGAAGGAAGTCACCTTAGAGTTTATCCTTCCAAAATGCATCAGCTTTGGAACCACTATGGTGGGAAGGAATGCTGTTTCAGCTGCAGGAGATAGCAGGAGATAGTTGGGATAGTGTTCCCATCCCAACACCTGCAGATGGGAAATCATAGGTCAGGGTCAGGGACCTCTGAGTTCCACTGTACTTTGGTTTTTTTAATTTGTTTCATTTTGGTTTTTTCGTTTCTTACGAAAAATAACTTTATTGCACATGTAACCTATAGTCATCAGAATTAGGAAAATGTGTTTTTCCTATAAACACTGTAAGCATGGAGAAGACATGGAGGCTGAAAATTGTTAGGGTCCATAAATTAAATGAAATTTTAAGGCAATGGAACTCTCAGTGATTGTAAACTACTGCACGGTGTATGACAGGGACATGAAGCTTAAAAGAATATCCGAATCTTGGAGAGGATCCAGCAAAGGCACCAGGACTAATTCGGGAGATGAAGGGTATGTCTTATGAGGAGAGGCTTAAAGGGCTTAACATGCTTCAGCTTTAAAATAAGGCGGGTGAGCAGAGTTCTATTGATAGCCTGCAAAGCTTCCAGTATGAACTTGTACTTGGTGTGAGATAAAATTCAAAGTCACACTAAGGAATGTCAAGAAGGCGGGTTTCTTTCTTTTTCATTTTAAGAATGGTGAGTCCAGGAACATTTTGTGCAAGAAAGTTTTTAAAAATGGAATGGATTTCCATAAGTATTTGGGAGAACAGCTTCAATTTTATCACCACCCATTCACTGAAGTGCTAAATTTAAATGTCAGTTATTCATGATATCAATTTATAATGTTGTGAGTAGAAACGTCACTGTCCTGGTAGCTGCAAGTGCACATAGAATAAATTGAGACACACACAGAGATAGAGGCAGAGATAGAGAAATGAGAGAGAAAGAGAGAGGGAGAGGGAATTTACTTAGCAATCACTTAGTAAAGCTCTGCTAAAATTTTACAAATTCACAAAACCTGCACCACCCTCACCACTTGTTCCTTCTTGTTTCACATATAATGAGGCAGTTTATGGCAGGGAGAACTGGTAGACCTAAGAATGTCAGTAACAATTCTGTGGGATCAGGCTTCAAATTTTAAATCACTTGGTAACCTGCTTCCTTTTGTATTTTGACTAATTTCATTGTGGATCCTGGACTTCTGCTCTTCACGACTTAGTTTAAGCTCAGAAATCTTCACAAAATATGCATAGGAAAAAACTGGGAGAGAGTACTACAATTTTAACAATTTTTTATCTCTAACTGTTTAAATTTTTAATATTTACTATACATTGTAGGTTCAGAAGTAGAGCTCAGGATCAAGGTCAGAGGTGGATTCTGAAAGCTGTTCACACAGTAATAGCTGAGGGTGTGAGAGGAGACTAGCTCACCCAGGGAGAGAATGTACACAGAGAGGGAGAGGTCCAGGAGCAGAATCTTGGGCAAAGTTCCCCCACCTCCACCTCTGGCCAAGGGCCCAGGCAAAGGAAAACAGGGAAAGCAGGGGAAGAGGCAGGGTCTATCTACTGCCATTTAGATCCGTAAGCCCCTTCCTCTGATCACTTATTGGTCATCTAAACAGAGCCCGTTAGCTATTCACATATCTTTTGCCAAAACATCTGAAGCAAACATTGACAGATTGAAGGGAGAAATAGACAGTTCTACAACAATAGTTGGGGACTTCAATATCTCATTTTTAATAATGGATAGAACATCTGGACAGATGATCAGTAAAGAAATAGAGAACTTTAACAACACTATAAACCAACGAGACCTAATAAACATCTATAGAACACTCCACTAAACAATAGCAGAATGCACGTTCTTTTTCTATTTCGTTGCGGAGCACAGGCTCCGGACGCGCAGGCTCAGCGGCCATGGCTCACGGGCCCAGCCGCTCCGCGGCATGTGGGATCCTCCCGGACCGGGGCATGAACCGGTGTCCCCTGCATCGGCAGGCGGACTCTCAACCACTGCGCCACCAGGGAAGCCCCACGTTCTTTTTAAGTATACATGGAGCACTCTCCAGGGTACACCAAGCGTTAGGTCAGAAAATAAGTCTCAATAATTTTTTTTAAATTTAGATCATAGGGGCTTCCCTGGTGGCGCAGTGGTTGAGAGTCCGCCTGCCGATGCAGGGGACACCGGTTCATGCCCCGGTCCGGGAGGATCCCACATGCCGCGGAGCGGCTGGGCCCGTGAGCCATGGCCGCTGAGCCTGCGCGTCCGGAGCCTGTGCTCCGCAACAGGAGAGGCCACAACAGTGAGAGGCCCACGTACCGCAAAAACAAACAAACAAACAAATAATAAAAACTTCTCAACAAAGAAAAGCCTAGAACCAGAACCTGATGGCTTCTCTGGTAAATTCTACAAAACATCCAATGAAAAATGAACACTAATCCTTCTCAAACTCTTCCAAAAAATAGAAGAGGAAACACTTCTTAACTAGTTTTTTGAGGCCAGTATTATCCTGAAACCAAAGCCAAAGATACCACAAGAAAACTACATAACAATATCCCTCATGAATATAGGTGCAAAATCCCCACAGAATAGTTGCAAACTGAATCCAACAGCATATTAAAAGGACTGTACACCATGACCAAGTGGGATTTGTCCCAGCAATGCAAGGGTGGCTCAACATAAGAAAATTAATCAATGTTATACCACATTAATAGAATGAAGGGAAAAAATTCACAAGATCATCTTAATTGATGTAGATAATGCATTTGGCAAAATCCAACACCCTTTCATGATAAAAACTCTCAGAAAACTAAGAATAGAAGGGAACTTCCTCAGCATGATAAAGGGCATTCATGAAAAACCCACAGCAACATCATACTCAGTGGAAAAGCTTTTCCCTTAAAATCAGGAATAAGACAAGAATACCCACTCAGTACTGCTATTCAACATTATACTGTGAGTTCTAGCCAGAGCAATTAGGCAAGAAAAGCTAATAAAAGGCATCCAAGTTGGAAAGTAGGAAGTAAAAACATCTCTTGGGAATTCCCTGTCAGTCCAGTGGTTAAGACTCTGTGCTTTCAATGCTGAGGGCCTGGATTCGACCCCTGGTCAGGGAACTAAGATCCCACAAGCAGTGTGGCAAAACAAAACAAAAGAAACCCCCAAAATGAGGCTTTCCTTGTGGCGCAGTGGTTGGGAGTCCGCCTGCCAACACAGGGGACATGGGTTCAAGCCCTGGTCCGGGAAGATCCCACCTGCCGCAGAGCACATAAGCCCGTGTGCCACAACTACTGAGCCTGCTCTCTAGAGCCCGCAAGCCATATTTACTGAAGCCCGTGGGCCTAGAGCCTGTGCTCTACAGCAAGAGAAGCCACCGCAATGGGAAGCCCATGCACCACAACGAAGAGTAACCCCTGCTCACTGCAACTAGAGAAAGCCCACGTGCAGCAACGAAGACCCAACACAGCAAAAAGTCAATCAATAAATTAATTAATTTAAAAACAAAAATCCATCTCTCTTTGCAGATGACATAATCATGTATATAGAAAATTCCAAAGAAAACACACACACACACACACTATAGCTAATAAATGAATCCAGACAAGTAGTGGGGTACAAGATTAACACACAAAAATCAGTTGCAATTCTATATACTAGCAAGGAGCAAATCAAAAAGGAAATTAAGAAAACAATTCTACTTACAGTAGCATCCAAAAAAATAAAATACCTAGGAATGTATTTAACCAAGGAGATGAAAGACTTGGACACTGACACTATAAAACATTGTTGAAAGAAATTAATGAAGACCTAGATAAATGGAAAGACATCTCATGTTCATGAATTGTAAGACTTAATATTGTTACGATGGCAATATTACCCAAAGCCTTCTATAATTTCAATGCAATCCTTATCAAAATTCCAATGACCCTTCTGAAGAAATGGAAAAGCTGATTCTTTTTAAAAATTATTTACTTTTTAATTGACGTATAGTTGATTTACAACATTGTGTTAATTTCTGCTGTACAGCAAAGTGACTCAGTTATACATATATATATACACATTCTTTTCTATATTTTTTAAACCTCTAATTTTTTACATTCTTCTTTTTATACATTCTTTTCTATATATATATATATTTTTTTTTAATCTCTAATTTTTTTCTTTTGTTGGCTGTGCTGTGCAGCTTGTGGGATCTTAGTTCCCTGACCAGGGATTGAACCCTGGCCCTCAGCAGTGAAAGCGCTGAGTCCTAACCACTGGACTGCTGAGGAATTCCCTTTTATATTCTTTTCCATTATGGTTTATCACAGGATATTGAATATAGTTCCTTGTGCTATACAGCAGGACCTTGTTGTTTATCCATTCTATATAGAATAGTTTGCATCTGCTAAACCCAAACTCCCACTCCATCCATCCCCCAACACGCTCCACCTTGGCAACCACAAATCTGTTCTCTATGTCTGTGAGTCTGTTTCTGTTTCAAAGATAGGTTCATTTGTGTCATATTTTAGATTCCACATATAAATGATATCATATGGTATTTGTCTTTGTCTGACTTACTTCACTTAGTATGATAATCTCTAGTTCTATCCATGTTGCTGCAAATGGCATTATTTCATTCTTTTTTTATGGCTGAGTAGTATTCCATTGCATATATGTACCACATCTTCTTTATCCATTTATCTGTTGATGGACATTTAAGTTGTTTCCATGTCTTGGCTATTGTGAATAGTGCTGCTATGAACATAGGGGTGCAGGTATCTTTTCTAATTACAGTTTTGTCTGGATATATGCCCAGGAGTGGGATTGCTGGATCATATGGTAATTCTATTTTTAATTTTTTGAGGAAACTCCATACCATTTTCCATAGTGGCTGCACCAACTTACATTCCCACCAACAGTGTAAGAGGATTCCCTTTTCTCCATACCCTCTCCAGCATTTGTTATTTGTAGAATTTTAAATGATGGCCATTAGGACTGGTATAAGGTAGTACCTTATTGTAATTTTGATTTGCATTTCTCTAATAATTAGCGATGTTTTCTTTTCATGCACCTCTTGGCCATCTGTATGTCTTCTTTGGAGAAATGTCTATTTAGGTCTTCTGCCCATTTTTCGATTGAGTTGTTTGGTTTTTTGTTGCTGAGTTGTATAAGCTGTTTGTATATTTTGGAAATTAAGTACTTGTCAGTCGCATCGTTTGCAAATATTTTCTCCCAGTCCATAGGTTGTCTTTGCTGTAGTTTCCTTTGCTGTGCAAAAGCTTGTAAGCTTGATTAGGTCCTGAAAAGCTGATTCTTAAATGAAATTTCAAGGGACCCTGAATAGCCAAAACAATACTGCAAGATAAGAACAAAGTTGGAGGACCCAACACTTCCCAATTCCAAAACTTACTATAAAGCTATAGTAATAAAAATAAGGTGGTACTAGCATAAGGATAGACATATAGACCAACAGAATAGAATTGAGAGCCTAGAAATAAACCCTCACATCTATGGCCAAATGATTTTCAACTAGAGTGCCTCCATTCAATGAGAAAAGAATAGTCTGTTCAACAAACGGTGCTGGGACGATAGGATATCCCCATGCAAAAGAATGAATTTAGACCCCTACCTCACACCTATAAAAAGTTAACTCAAAATACATTAAAAAAAGGAAGGAAAGGAAGGAGGGAGGGAGGGAGGGAGGGAGGGAAGGAGGGAGAAAAGCATTAACAACCTAAATATAGAGTTAAAGCCATAAAATTTTTAGAAGAAAATAGTGTGAAATCTTCATGACCTTGGAGTCAGCAATAGATTCTAAGATATGACACCAACAGCATAAGCATCAAAAGAAAAATCAGACTTCATCAAAATTAAAAACTTCTGTGCATCAAAGGAAAGGACATAATAAAGAAAGTGAAAGCACATCCTACAGAATAGGAGAAAATATTTGCAAATCAACTATTTGATTATTGTTCAGTATTCAAAATGCATAGGACTCTTATTACTCAACAACAAAAAGCCCAATTAAAAAACGGGCAAAGGACTTGAATAGACATTCCTCCAGAGAAAATATACAAATAGCCAACAAGCACGTAAAAAATGCTGGACACCATTGGTCATCAGAGAAATGCAAATCAAAACAACAGTGAGATATAACTCCACACCTTCCAGGACAGCTATAATTTTTAAAAAGGAAAATAATAAGCGTTAACAAGGATATGGAGAAATTGTGACCTTCATACATTGCCAGTGGGAATGTACGTAGTGCAGCTACTAAGGAAAACAGTTTGGTGGTTCCTCAAAAAGTTAAATACGGAATCACCACATGATCCAACAATTAATCCTAAGTATATATCCAGAAGAATTGAAATTAAGTATTCAAAGAAGTACATGTACACACATGTTCATAGCAGCATTATTCACAAAAGGTGGAAATAACCTAAATATCCATTAAAGATGAATGGATAAGTAAATTGTGGTATATCTATATGATAGTATATTATTCAGCCATAAAAGGAGTGAAGTACTCCTTTTTACATACCACAATGTGAATGAACCTCAAAAACATTATGTTATGTGAAAAAAGCCAGACCCGAAAGGTCATATATTGTATGATTCCATTTATATAAAGTATCTAGAATAAATAAATCCATAGAGACAGAAAACATATCATTGGTTGCCAGAGAATAAGCAAAGAGGTGGATGGGAAGTAACTGCTTAATGGGTAACAGGTTTCCTTTTAGGATGGTGAATATGTTTTGGAACTAGATAGAGGTGGTAGTTACACAACATTCTGAATGTACTAAATGCAACTGAATTGTTCACTTTACAGTAAATGGTTAATTTATGTGATGTGAATTTCACCTCACTAAAACAATTAGTTTAAAAAAAAACCAAAAAAACTTAATTCCTTAGAAATTAAGCCCTTTTAGGGGCTTCCCTGGTGGCACAGTGGTTAAGAATCTGCCTGCCAGGACTTACCTGGTGGCGCAGTGGCTGAGAGTCTGACTGCCTATGCAGGGGACAGAGGTTTGTGCCCTGGTCCGGGAAGATCCCACATGCCGCAGAGCGGCTGGGCCCGTGAGCTATGGCCGCTGAGCCTGCGCATCCGGAGCCTGTGCTCCGCAACGGGAGAGGCCACAACAGTGAGAGGCCCGCCTACCGCAAAAAAAAAAAAAAAAATCTGCCTGCCAGTGCAGGAGACACGGGTTTGAGCCCTGATCTGGGAAGATCCCACATGCCATGGAGCAACTAAGCCTGTGCACCACAACTACTGAGCCTGTGCTGTAGAGCCCGCGAGCCACAACTACTGAAGCCTGCGTGCCTAGAGCCTGTGCTCCACAACAAGAGAAGCCATTGCAATGAGAAGCCTGTGCACTGCAATGAAGAATAGCCCCCACTCATCGCAACTAGAGAAAGGCCACATGCAGCAACGAAGACCCAATGCAGCCAAAAATAAAATAAATAAATTTAAAAAAGAAAGAAATGCCCTTTTAAATAACTCCTGGATCAATGAGAAAATAAAAACCTAAACCTAAGATTATTCATAAATTAATGAAAAAGTAAGAACTCTAAATCAAAATGTATGTGATACAACTAAAGACTTAGGCTGTAAATAAAGTCTAAATTAAATTCTCAACATAGAAAACAACAACAAACTTGACCAAAAGAAGTTAGGAGAAGAAAAGATAATAAAATCATAAACTGGTTCCTTCTTTCTTTCTTTTTTTTACATTTCACGGAAAACCTCTTGTTGGCCTTTTGGATAGAAACGGGATTATATTTTCCAGGAAGGATGATCCCATCATACTGCTGCTGGAACCAGCTCATGGCCTCCTTTTTGCTGATT
Organism: Tursiops truncatus; assembly: GCF_011762595.2. NCBI lineage: Eukaryota > Metazoa > Chordata > Mammalia > Artiodactyla > Delphinidae > Tursiops > Tursiops truncatus. The sequence continues at coordinate 19,988,908 of NC_047044.1, read as the reverse complement.
CTGTTTAGCAAAGGAATGCAGAATTGTATTAATAGAATAACATACCGTAATGAAATAGGATTTTTACCAGGAAGGCAAGGATTGTCCAACACTTGTCAAGTTTTCAAAATATGTAACTCATTATGTAAACAAATTAAAGAAGAAAAACGTGATTACAATGATGTATACAAAAATACATTTGATAAAATTCAGTAGTTGTTACTAATAGTTAAGTAGGAAAAAAAGGAAACTACCTAAAAATGATAGACTATTTACTGCAAATAGCAAATATCATATTAAAGTTTAAATACTAGATCCATTTCTATTAAAATCAAGAACAAGAGAGGAAGACCCACCCTCTGCACTATTATAACATATTTGGGCTTCTAACTAATGTAATAAGAAAATAAAATAAATAAAATTGAAAATTAAAAAAACAAAATTATTATTTGTACATATTATATTACTATGATAAATTATAGTAAATAAATCCAAGTGACTTTCCTAAAAATCCTATTTGAACTAAAAAATTATTTGATTAGGTGTCTGGATACAAAATAATTATACAAATAACTTCATAGCTTTTCTTTATACTCTCAGTAACCAGTTACAAATGGAAATGGAAAACCGAGATTCCATTTGAAATAGTAACAAAACTATGAAATGTCTAGGCACAAATTTAACATGAATGGTATAGGATTAAAAACAATTATTTTTTAATTAAGGTATAGTTGATATACAATATGATATAAGTTCCAGGTGTAAAAAAGAAAAAAGAGTGATTCACAATTTTTAAAGGTTATACTCCATTGATAGCTGTTATAAAATATTGGCTATATTTCCTCTGCTGTACAGTATACCCTTGTAACTTGTTTATACTTCTCTGCCCTCTTTGGTTGCTGCACGGAACATTACTGCTTTTATTTTGAAAGATGTGGCAGAGATTGATATTTACCTATTTAACATTCATTCTCATTCTCTTTAGTAAAAGAAGCCCATTGCCACTGACAATGAAAGACTATATTTCTCAGCTTCTTTTGTAGCCAGATATGACCATGTAATCAAGATATGGCCCATGGGAGGTATCAGATGTTTTATGTGAGACTTCAAAGAAGTCCCAAAGATATTAAGAACGTGAGTCCTTTTTTTCTGCTGCCTGGAATGTGGATGTAATGGCTAGAGCCCTAGCAGCCATTTTAGACCATAAAGTTACATTGGATGATAGAGCAGGATGAAGGAGTCTAGATTCCTGATGACAGTGTGGAGTCACTACAATGACTCTAAACTAATTACTTTTGAACTTGCTTTATGTGAACGAGAAATACTACTATCTTGGTTTAACTGTCATTATTTTGTGATTCTGTGTTATATTTAGCCTAATCTCATTCTAAATAACACAAAAGGAAAACCCCAGTAAAGGATTTAGTAAAAGAAAAAAAAAAAAAAAAGAGCCCTATTGACCATTTTCCCCCTTCCTGAGAGTGAGGTTGAAGATAAGGAGTCTGCAACCTTCTAGATGAACGTATGACATCTGAAATAGAGGTCATGTGTTCTTAAAACGATACAGTCCTAGGAAAATTACACATGTCTACTTACTATTCTAACTTGAAATCTTGCTTTAACCATCTAATACACTCTACAACTATTTATCTTGAAATTTGTCCATACTTCCAGTTCCTCCAATAATGTTTTATCTTTTTTATAATCAAGTCCTTAATTACCAAAAAGTTCCCTGGGTCATAAAATATTTTCTCCATGGGTTGCAACATTTCCTGGCACATGTTCACTTCAGTAAAATGATCAGTGTGTTAAAAACCCAATGCAGTGTCTGCAGAAGCCAAAGATGGCAGGGCACCTCTTTTGTGGCATGTGTGGAATCTGCCTATCACTATAAACATTCTTTGCAACATGACACTTTGCCCTTATGTCCATTTCGTATGTGGTATTCAGTGTGCTGGGAATGCTGAAAAAAATGATTTTTTTTTTTTTTTTAGGATATAGAATCACAATGTTAAACCTAGAAGAGGCTTCAGAGGTCATTTTTTCAAACCCCTCATCTTACACAAAAGGAAACTGAGGCCCAGAAAGGCCACTTGACTTTCTTAAACTCTGCCGGTTAATGGCAGGTCCAGAAATAGAAACCAAGAGTCTGACTTCAAATTCTAGGTCTTTAATTTGTTTCATCTATTAATTGATACTCTTATGATAGACTCGGTAAAAAAAAAGTTACTGTTTTTTTCTTTCAATATATCTGACTTTGTATTACAGAATATGCTGTATTCTGGCTGACATTTAGCTGTTTGGCATCTAAGATAAAGGAAAATTTTAAAAAGCAAAGCAATGTGCTCCGTAGCACTATGTGGTTGAGAAAAGGCTTTTCTTTGTAGAAGATATTCATCGAGCTTCTTGACTGGCTTTCCTCCCCCCCGCCCCGCCACCCCCACAAGTAGCTAAAGAATGATGCTTTGAGTTCTAAGTTGAGTTTCCATCCTTATATGAAAAGTTAGGAGTTTGGTAGAGCTAAGTCTGACCAGCTGTGCTCTCAGCCACAAGGGAAATTAAATGAGACAGTGTGGCTGGTTCAGCACAGATCAGTCAAAGTCTCTTGAAAATGGTCTTGAAAACACATAGCAATAAAAGCACACAAGTAGTTGTCTTTTCGTATAAACTAATTTTAGTCCTGGTCTCTAAGGTGCCATGCATGTGGACAAAGAAAGGAAAATGTCTTTTTTAGGTTGACCACTTGGTAGCTCAAATTTCTCCATCAGTTCCATGAGAGTTTGGGGAGAAAGTGGCCAAATCTGATAGTCTACCAATACCTTAAGTTAGATTTGTGTGTATATTTGCCATCTTGAAGCAAAACGGTAGCTACTGGTCTATCTGAATTTCTTTGCCCATGCCCCGTATATTTTTAAATGTATAATTCAGTGGGTTTTTTTTTAATATATTCACAAAGTTGTACATCCATCATCACTACCTAATTCCAGAGCATTTGCATCATTTCCTAAAGGAACTTCATGTCCACTAGCAGTCACTCCCAGTCCCACCTCCCCTCAACCCCTGGCAACCACTAATTGAGTTTCTGATACAATGGATTTGCCTATCCTGGATATTTCATATAAATGGAATCATACAATATATGGTCTTTTGTGTCTGGCATCTTTCACTTATAATGTTCTCAAGCTTCATGCGTGTTGTAGCATGTATCATTACTTCATTCTTTTATATACACTGTAATTTTTTTAAAGGATGTTTTTTGAAAAAAAGGTAAATGCGGGCTTCCCTGGTGGCACAGTGGTTGAGAGTCCGCCTGCCAATGCAGGGGACACGGGTTCGTGCCCCAGTCCGGGAAGATCCCACATGCCGCGGAGCGGCTGGGCCCGTGAGCCATGGCCGCTGAGCCTGCGCGTCCAGAGCCTGTGCTCCGCAACGGGAGAGGCCACAGCAGGGAGAGGCCTGCGTACCGCCCCCCCCCCAAAAAAAGGTAAATGCTAAGCATTCCTTAATAGAAAACCTTGCTATTCTTGGAGGAGAAAATGAGACAAGATATTAAGCATAGAAATTTGGCATGACAAATTAATGTTAATATGTTGATAAAAAGAAGAAAAAATTTAAACCCAATAATTAAGAATAGACAAAAACAAAAAGCTAATGGGAGCATAACATTATCATCAATATAGAGATTCTTCTTTATAATGTTAGTGAAAATTAAAGTATATATTGAATTAGCATGTTATGATTTTTAATTTGATTTAATTTTTTATTATCAGGCAAACTTTTTGCATTTCTGAGTTGGCACATGTCTCTGTCAGACAGAAAGTGAAAAGCAAGAAGGAGCACAAGGCTGCAGCTGAATTTAGAAAGTTAGAGGTGTTCTCATAGCCACATGAGATGGACAGAAGATTCCTTCCAGTAGGCGAGAGAGCAGAATACAGACAACAGATGTGAGAAAGGTCCTCATAGCTGTCAAGTTCCAGCATCCTTGTGCTGAAGAAGGGGTGGTGCCAACATGATTGATATTCACAGGGAATATAAAAGGGCCAGACTTCTACCCAGCTGCTTGTCACACTGACCTGTACCATCTCTCTACTGCTCGTGGGGTTTCTGTCAGCTAGTACTGGAAGGGAGCAAACTCATTGGAGAATAACATTTTATTGTGGCCATGCCGGAACCCACTAAGAAAGAGGGTAAGATTCAACCATAGATCTTTTTCTTGTACTTTTTAAGAAAGCATGTTTCTTTTTGGTATTTTCAAACAAATATCCAATTTCTTAAATAGACTGTAAAATAATAGAATCACTATGATTTAAGGAAAAGATCCTTTAGAGTAAACAGACCAGAGGGAAAATAAAGGGAGAGTATAACCAATTGAAAAATATCTGATAATTATTGTTTATGAAGAATATTAACTAAAATGACAAATTATAATTCTATCATATTTTTCAAAGAATCTTTAAAGTTTAATGTAAGGGTGTTAATTGGTCATGATGAGCAGATTTCATTTTCAAGTGTATTTTCTTAGGTTCAATCACAAATTTTTCACCATGTATTTGCAGTTTGTGGGGGGCGGGAGGGGCTTGGAATGCTTTCTTAAATAGTTAATAAATTTGATCAAGGTTTCAAAAAAGAATTTGTAACAATATTTTCAGATTTGCTGTATTTTTCTCCTGGAAAGACACTAAAAATATGCAGATGCATGTATTTTTTGCTTTTATCATTTTGGAGCTTTATTAGTTATGACATTCTTACGTTCTTGCATGGAAAGAAAATCTAACACCAGTGATATCTTTGAATATCACTGATAGACTGTGTTCTTTATGACCTTTATTGAAGATAATTTCACAATATGTAGACTTTTAAAAATAATTAAGCTGAAAATAGTCTTCGTTAGAAGAAATGTTTCCTCCAATAAAGTTTCTCCTATACATAAAAAATCAATATCTAAAAAGTACTAATTAATTACATAAATAAGCTGGAATTAGAAATTACTAAAATAACTAATGAAAAGCACAAATTAACAGCACAAGTATATTGAGTTTAGTTTTTGGAGACATCTTTTAAAAATATTTTCTCATTCATATTAGTCTTCATTAGTGCTTAGTAAATCTTTATTTTTCACGTCTGTAAATAAAAGCAACAAACAAACAAACGTTAGCAGGGAGCCAGGGAGCATAAAAATGGTATTTAGTTTTTTCCATTTTTTAATTCTAAAAACTCCTTTTAACCATTACTTCAAAGAATCCTGAAAAGGATGCTAGACTTGAATCCAAAGTTGAAATACTAACCAAATTATCAAAAGTCTTTGAAATATATTTCTTTATGTAATTAAGTAACCAGTGTTGACAGGCTGTGGTGATCAGTTTACAGGTTGGCTTTACTTTGTGGCGGAGGGCATTGATGGATGAAGTCTTCCACCCAAAATAACCACACCAAATGCATGCATGAATATGGGAACTTAATCCTGACTCTCAGGCAGTGAGTCCAACTCCTGCTAAAGTGTCTTATTTGTCATGTAAATGATTTACATGTGTATTAAATGTCCTTTTCATTTGATCTGTCACTTGACTAGCCTCTTCAAGGCTTATTTGGGTGAAATGCATTCTGTGTTTCCTGACTGAGGACAGAATATTGTTTTAATTATCCTGCATTTAGTAAATCAATTTGCATGTGTTATTTTAAAGCCCATTGGAAAGTGATAAAAAAAACTGAGAAACTAATGAATAAGATGATAAGCTGTAGAGCCTATAAAGCTAATTAAATTATTTGGATTGCAGATATGATAAAGTTTTACTTTTTGTCTGACAAAATCTGATCCATTCTACTTTTAAAGACAATGAGATTTTAGAGTGACAAAGAGGAAAATACATCTTCAACTTCAGCTCCCCCCGAAAAACCACGTATATATTTTGGTTATAGATCAACATACCTACCAAAGTGCCCATAATCTTTTGCTATAAAAGCACTGTTGATATTCTGTGTAGGACTTCCCCTCACCCAGCACAGTAATTTTATACTGATTCTTTGGTTAGTTTAAATTTGGATGGTGGGGAGTGGGGACAAAAAAGAGGTTGTTTTTAAAATTTAAAATCCTTGGAGGAAGTACAGGGATTTTTTTGTTTCCTTACCGGCAGAACTGATTTTTAAAACATCTACACCTTGAAGAGTTTTCTTAGTGAAATCATTGCATTTTTATTGTTTACATCAGAAGAGTAAGGAGTATGGCAGTTCAGGAACTATTCTGGTCCTTGTACCTCCTCCTAACTGATTTCACTTTTACTGGAGTTGGTTTTGTTACATATGAGCATCCCTCTGAAAGACAGCCTCAAGAATAAAACATGCCACCAAACCAATTCTTCAGAGTCATTTCAAACTATCTGCAGAAACATTCTCCCAACCAGGTTTCTCCAGCCCCTACGGGTCTTCTTACATCTCTTCCTTAGCTGGGAGAACCATGCTCAGGAAGGGATTGAGCACTTGCTATAAATCTTGATAAGACACATGAGCTGGTTTGGGCCTCCTAGGATCCAGCAGCACCTGACAACTCTTAAAAAGAGATTGAGTTTTCAGCATCTGAAGGTGCAAAAGATGTCTCTCTCAACTGCCTCCCAACCTGCAGGGATCTAATTCTAGGAGATTCATGTTGGGTCCTGGGAGAGCTGGTCCTTCTAAGGAGAAGAGGGAAGGACAGGTGTACCTTTAGACCTCAAGGAGGAACTCTAATGGAAGTAATTGGTCAACGGTCCTTACTTAGACCCTTCAAAATATTCTGGATGGCTCTGTAAGCCCTTTCTGAGAAAGAAAGCACTATTTTTAAGGAGTAACCACTTCCCATTGTCCTCCTCTGCACCTTTATCATTTGTACATCTGTTCACTGGAGAACTATACTCTTGGTACTGTCAGTTCCAAAGTTAAGGTCTGTCTTACACTTTAGATTGATGCAGAACCTGAGACCCAGTAAAATTAAATTGTTCTAATCAAATAGCAAGAGAAGATGTGGTAGGAAGTTTCAGACTTGTGGGAATCTCCCAGGATGTCTCATTTACATACCATCTATTAATTGAGCATTTACTATGAACTAGTCGCTGGGATTTCAGAGATGTATACAACGTGGTCTATGTCTAAAAACCCTTACAGTTAATTGCACCTGGGTCCTACTGAGTAAACGAATCAACTTTCACTAGAATTTTCTCTTTTCCTGTCAAAGAGTTATTTTATCAAACTAGAAATTAGACGAGTAATTTTATGAAATTAGAAATTTGCAATAGCCTTTCTTCTTTGTTTGAATCTCTAATAGTTTAAAAATACTATTAATGTTATTTTTGCCTATAAATCATTTCTTCAGAATTTTATCTCTGTAGTATGTGATGATTAAAACCATAAAGCCTGGTTCTTTAATCTACTTAGACAATTGTTAACTATCAGATTCTATAGAACCTAGAAAAATTCTTTTCTAAAACACCAAGTTCGGGCGTTAACATGAATTTTACTTTTTGTTATGTGGTATATCAGGCCTATTATATTTTATGTACTTAACTTGTAGGAAAAAGGCAAGAGTTCCTCCTTGGTGCTTGTGTGTCATTCAAAACACCTTGGGAGAGTCACTGTAACTTTCCTATCTTCCATGTAAGGTTTCTTCTTGAAAACTCAGTCATATGGCAAGACATAGCTCCATTGATGAACGTCATTTTAAAGGGTCATTCTGATAACTGCAGGAATCAAAGTACGGCATTGTTGTTACAGATTCTTTTGCTATATCAGCATGAAATATCTAGCTATCTATTCTACCTTGGCCTATTTCAGTAGGATTAGGTGGGAACATGGGCATGGAGGATAATGTTCTCAGTCCACAGGAGTTTTTCCTTTGCTATGTCTTTCTCTTGGTCCCTAGAGATTTCATTACAGTTTAATGTCCTGCTAAGCCCCAAACCTATCTGAATGCAGAGCAGCGTTCATCACCTCTTACCTATTTCCCAGCATCACTCAAGGCTTAGTCATCATCAGAAAAGGAGGCCTGATGATGGGAAACCTTCCTCTCATATTTACTCCTTGACCTTTAGTTTCCACCTGCATCTATTTCAAACACCAAAATAAATGTGTCTTTGGAGAAGTCATCTTACATATAGGCTATTACCTTTCCCTCAAATTGGGGAAAAGTACATTTGTTGGAAGTAAGCAAAAGAAAGGGAGAAGAGGGAGGAGGTATTTGATCGAGGGCAGCTATTTTCCTCCAAACTTCAAATGGTTCATTTAGGCCACATTGAAGATTTGGATGAAGAATAAAGAAGTTGCACGAATGAATGCCAATGTTTTTCCCCCTGAAAAATCTTTGCCAGGCTGTACTGGAAAGGCACAGTGTAGGTTTGAGCTATCTGCTGTAAGGAGGAACACACTAGAGGCGCTTACTACTTGGCAAAATCATTCTTTTTCAGTAGCCTGCTTTTATGACTGTCCGGCTGCACCTGTTAGGAAGATAAATAAAGGACTGGCCAATTCTTTCCTCTCAAGCGCCCTAAATATATCGCTTAAAAAAAAACTTTGAAAAGACAGGTCGTATCCTTGCTTCTTATCCAGTAAGTCTGAAGCAGTCTCCCCCAGACCTTGCAAAGAGCAGGGGTAAGGGAGTTCCTGAAATGAACAAAGGTCAAGGTTAGGCTCTCTGGCTGGTCTGAGAGACCCAAGAGAAAGGAAAAAGAGAAAAACGTATAATCCTTTGTTCTCTCAATGCCTCACTTTATTTTGGCCCAAGATATGGCCTTGAAACATTGTATTTTAGGTTCCTCCTGGACACACAATTCAGTTTCCTTATTTATAGCAATTTCAAAGTAACCCTTAATTTGACATGAATGTTAAACTGCCCAAGCTGAAGTTGCTTTAAAGAAGTGCTTGGACACAAAAATAAATAAATAAACCATCTTTTAAAAAGCTTGAGCGAATACGAAACAATGTTTTTGAATCTTTTTTGTAAACCCGTATATGCTTTTTTTTTTTTTTTAGAGAGAGAGTTGTGAGAAGAGGCTGTCACAAAAGGAAATAGTGCTGTTGTTTTTACAGCCCTAGAAAGCAGTTTTGTTGTTTTTGCTTACATTTCTTATGATTGTTTGATTTAAAATTTATTTTTCAACTCTTTATGGTCAAACAGAAGAATTTTTATTGTTGTTAATAATTACTATTTTTATCTGCACTCCTCCTTAATTAGTTTATGAACCTATATTAAGAGACACAAAATACTCTTGGCAGTCCATGACTGTGGTAATTCTAGACCTCATCTCTAGACATACTTGTGTGTGTTAGATAATAAAGAACAGGATGAAAGCTCTAGCAATCAAAAATAAGCAGAAAACTATTAGTTTCATGTGTGTACCTGCATAGATACGGCCATGTCTTTTCCTTTCCTTTTTCTTTTTTTTTTTCCCATTTCAGTTCTTGATGGGAACAGATGTCTTTTCTGGAGTCCTTAGTTTGTTCGGAATATTGCACCCTGGGGAAGCCCAATAAATACACAGAAAGGTAGTTACTGAAATACAGTGTTTTGAGTTAGGTTAATCATGAAGTAGCTATTGCTTATTCAAGAGCAGTTTTCTAAAATTTGAAAGCCTAGTGATTAAGGAAAATGAAACCGTGAAAAAGAAGAAAAGGCTTTATCACTTAATTTCCTACGTGCATGCAAATTGTCTTGTAACTGGAGAGAACAGGGCATCTGTCCCCACAGCTTTTTACAAAAACAGCCCCCAAACATCAAAGTGATGATACTGTTGCACCCAGATCTCTTCTTCATGGATAGGCCCAGTTATAATTAACAAAGAGTATATTTGTTTTGGACAGCCACACAGATAGACAGCAAGCCAAATTTCAGGATGTTCCCATGCAAGGGGCAGATTATTTTTACACTTTTACTTGCATTTCCAGAGTAAAGTTTTAGATTCCATCAGATCGGGTCATGAAGTGGTTGATTTGGCAAAGAAAAAGACAAGGATCATTTAATCCCATGCCTATTTTTCTCTCTAAAATGAGTTCCCAAGAAGTTAACCATAATCTGACTTTCATTATGACTTTCAAGTCTGAAATCCACTTTGATAAGACTTTTGCCTTTTTATGCTCCCTAGGAATCTTTTTATGGGCCAGTTTGGCACATCAGTACAATACCTAAAATTATGTTTATTAATATGTCAGATGTTAGATTTTATAATTTTGTTTTCGTTTTTTGAATTGTACTTTAGATAGTTACAAGAACTTAGGGCTCAAATTTTTCTTTTTCTCCAAAATCATCCAGTTCTTCCTCTAAATTACATCAAATCTCTTTCTAAGTTCCTCAGGAATTCTTTGCTTGTAGCAGGTAATACCTTCTTCCTTCTATAGAATTTTATGTTTTGGAGCAGAGTGTTCTGCTTATAACTAAGAATCACCTAATTACACAATTCTACAATTTAATTTCTCATTTTTTTTAGTTACATGTCTTTAGACTTGTTCTGCATAGAGTATGTATTTTGGGGGTTTCCTCACGTATATTGAGTAATAGTCATCATTAAACATAGTGATATAAACAAAGTATACTATTCACAGAACGTTCTAGACTGTTCAAATTCCAGCTGCACATGTATTGAGTTAGTTATACTTCATATGCCTCAGATTCTTCAGCTGTTAGATGTGAATAGTAATAGTACCTAACTCTTTTTTTTAATAAGAATTAAATGAGATAAATCTGGTAAAAAGCTCAGAATAAATCCTAACATGTAATTAGAACTCAAGTCTTTTCCTTTTAATGCAGCAAACTCAGAAATCTTGTCGGGCATAAGGCGTTAAATGTCTCACATTTAATATAAAGTTTGAGGGCATTTCCACCCTCTTATCAGTCACTGTAAGGTATGTAGCAACCACTGTTCACCTCCTTACCTGCTGTTAATATTTATCATACAGTCCCAGACAGCTGTGGTTATTCTCATAACCATCATTGCCACCATGACGAGTATTTCATTTTTTTTAAACTTGTGGTGAAATATCTTCGCTTTCACCCATGGAGGCTCAGATCAAATTAGAGGCCTACACTTCAGAGCCTCTGTTGTGTTCCCACTGAAATGTGTTATGTCCAGCTGGGGGTCCCCAGTTGTTACCCAGATGGTGGTAACCGTTGTGGGAGCATGGCCTTTCCCACTTAGATGAAGGAGTCACCCAGCACGGTTGAACATGTAACTGTATCCTCCACCAAAGGTTATAAGGCTTGGGTGTTGGGGACATTAAGATTTTTCTTCCCACCCGGGGTGCTGTTGGCAGGTGGGGGTCTTCCTCTGGCCTGAACATTTCTGAGTTAACCACATAAAGAACTCTGCATGACCACATATGGATACGGTGGGTGATTGATGGAGTGGCTGTATTTACTGCTGTGGAATTTTATTTTTATGACCCCACCTGGCATCAGGCCTGTCCTTCCTCTATTTTTAAAAAGTCACCCAATGTGAGGCCTAGCAATGGCTTGGGGCAAGGCTTGTAAGGGATTTATTCTGATAAGCCTATAACCGCAGAAGAGTGGTATGATTGTAGGAATGGCCCACTCAGGAGCAGACCCCCAGGAAAGGCATACAAAGGGACTAAAGGGAGGAATCGTTAACGATTCGAATCCCTTTTGCAATAATTTCCTTTTGACCTGTGCTAAATTTTTAAGCTTCAATTTGAGTAAAGCTGCTTCTACACTATTGTTCACATCTGTGTCACTCGCAACCCTCATTTGATTCTTACTTTAAAACATGGCAAGAATAATGATAAACCGACTAGTCATCAGACCTTAGCAAAAGATCTCATTTTCATCCAGCTCCATGTTAAGAGTGAGAAGCTATTTGTTGCTGTGTAATAATAACCAGATTTTAATCCTCCTGTGTGGAATGACATCTTAAGTTAAAAACATGTATAATTAGAACGATGGGGCTTCCCTGGTGGCGCGGTGGTTGAGAGTCCGCCTGCCGATGCAGGGGACACGGGTTCGTGCCCCGGTCCCGGAAGATCCCACATGCCGCGGAGCGGCTGGGCCCGTGAGCCATGGCCGCTGAGCCTGCGCGTCCGGAGCCTGTGCTCTGCAAGGGGAGAGGCCACAACAGTGAGAGGCCCGCGTACCACAAAAAAAAAAAGAAAAAAAAAGAACGATGGAAGAACAAATTGACTAGGGAAGGGAAAAAACCCTGTGGATTCAGGGAATTTCCATCAAGCTAAATAATGAGTCACTGAAACTTTACATACTTGATGCACAATCAGACTCCACTTATTCAGAACCTTAGAATATAATCTTTGGTGATATTTGGGCACGGTAAATAAATACGGATTAAATTGATTGAATCAAATTCTGAATAGCTGGATTCGACGGATAGCTAATAGTTCATTTTGTTCTTGAACCTTATTATTTCAACCAATTTGGTTATCAACATGCCTAAAATGTAATATATTACTTCTTATTTTGAAAAACAAAGTACAGTGGATATAATTTAACTTTGTCATCAATTATAGATATCTGTTATCTTACCACATGATATCCCGAGAGCTCAGATTATCTGCCTTTTTGTTAATGGGCCCACAGTGATTTGTATTTTGAATTTGTGTCCAACTTTTGACAGCTTTCCTGTTTCATCCCTTGCCAGGAGGCTGCTGTCTTCTTTAATTACTCTTACCAGTCATATGTGAAGCTTCCCCCTTCTCTTCCCTCTGTTGTTTGCTTTGGATCCCAGCCAGGTCAATAATCTGGCTGAGTAGGGCTGCCCTACAGAGTACTGTATTTAAGGAGGCACTAATTCTCAGCATCGTGCAAATGCAAGGTCCGCACCTGAGTGTCAGTGCCTCCTTAAGTGTTGCTCCCTGGGCACCTGGCTCACCTCACCATAGTTCCAGTTATGGGGCTGGGGACCTGGGGTTGCGGGGGAGGGTCTTCTCTTGGGAGTAAAGCATGTGAGCTCTTAGTGTACCAAGTAGGAGGAGCTTGAGACAACTCTTTTTGCTCTTCAGAAGCCCTTGTAATTTGCTGGTCAGCAGCTGTTATGTGGATAAATGAGGTTGCTAGATAGCTGAATTCTAAATAGGGGACGTGGTACTAGACAATATTACCCTTTTGTTCCTATTATTATGCACATCGGAAAATAAGTTACTGCCCTCCAAATCAGTTTATGGCTTTTATTTTGATTGCTTCGTTCATTTTATTAAGCAAGGCTACAGATTTTTCCTAAATGACGCATATGACATGAGTTGTTTTTTTTTTTAAGTGTGCACACACAAAATAATTTTTTAAGAAGATGTACCATAAATTCTCAATGATTCTCAAATTTTTGGTCTCAGATCCATTGGCATTCAGTAATTACTGAGGAAACTAAAAAGCATTCGTTTCTGTGCATTCTATCCTTCAATATTTACTGCATTTGAAATTAAAATTGATAAACTTTTAAAACTTAAGAGTACAAAACACATGTTCTATTCGCTGTCAGAGTGTTGGTGTCATCACACATGATATATCCTCTGGAAAACTCCATGGCCTGTTTGTGAGAGAATGTGAGTGAAAAAGGCATATAATGTCTTAGCATTATTATGAAAATAGTTTTGACCTCATGGACTCCTCAAAAGGGCCTCAGGGGTTCTTGGGGATCCCAGACCATACTTTGAGAATCTCTGTGTATAATTCCCCCTTAAATCCCAAGGTGTAAACTGTCCTCCAGACCTGTAGGCTGTCATGAATAGAACAAAATAAGGATATAACTGTGAAAACATTAAATGACACATTAATTTATGTCCAAAAATCTTTACCTCTGATGCATAAACAATATGGCCAGTATAAATATGCTGCCATTTGTGTTTGCTAATTTTTTTGGTGAAACTTATGATTCATATAATCAAAACTTCTGTAAATGTGATGAATGTCCCCATGCAGACAGTATTTTACATTAAAGCAGTTTCCATTGTGCTGTTATCTAGGCATATGAGAGATAGGCTGTGACATGTACACAGTGCCAGACCTCACTATCAACAGGGGATACACCCGACAGTGTTTATTGCATATTTAATCTAAAAGGGAAAATAACTTGCTATATTACCAAAAGTAACAAAACAAGCGTTGGCCAGGTAAAACCTTATTCACCATGATTTCACAATACATAAAGCGTTCACATGTTTTATTTCAAACCAAGAACTTGAGAATAAGAAATAATAATTAGTAATAACATATAATTTTCTCCTGTATCCCAGATTACCAAAGGATAGTTATAGTATTTGTTTTATCCCAAAAAAAGTGACAAAAAGAAAGCCACACACACACATATACACAAAGACGTATAATCCTACCACTCAATAATAACAACTGTTATTATGTTCTTATCTTTTCTGTGCCTATATAACATATTCATATGATGTAATTATGCTCTCCATGCTATTTAATGGCTAAACTGAATTGCACATGAGGGCCCATAAAATAATTTTAAGTCAAACAACATATTATTTGAGTAAGTGAGCCCATGCGAAGGAGAGAGCTGGGTTAATCATATCATTTCAGTGTACAGACACAGAGGGAGAGGCAGGTTAATGCCTCCTAAAATTAAAATTTTTTTTCCCTTTGGGACTTCCCTTGTGGTGCAGTGGTTAAGAATCCACCTGCCAATGCAGGGAACACAGCTTCCAGCCCTGGTCCAGGAAGATCCCACATGCCGTGGAGCATCTAAGCCCGTGCGCCACAACTACTGAGCCTGTGCTCTAGAGCCCGTGAGCCACAACTACTGAGCCCACGTGCCACAACTATTGAAGCCCGCGCACCTAGAGCCCACAACAAGAGAAGCCACCACAATGAGAAGCCCGCGCACTGCAGGGAAGAGTAGCTCCCACTCGCTGCAACTAGAGAAAGCCCGCATGCAGCAACGAAGACCCAATGCAGCCAAAAATTAATTAATTAATTTAAAAAATTGTTAATTATAAAAAACAATAAAATTAAAAAATTAAAATTTTCCCCTTTAATTTACTGATCATGGAACACTTGATTATGGAAAATAGAAGTGGACTGCATTGGAGGGAGCCAACCATTTATGGAGTGACCGGGTTCCTGGTCTTTCAGCAAAGCACGAAGTCCACTTATGGGCTGTCTATTTAATAGCGGCCACCAGTGCCCGTCAGTTAGAATGCCCTGGCACTCACTGTGCAGGCCTGCCATTGGTGGCATACCTGTGCTTTTTACAGTAGGTGGTCATAGGAAAAATCCACCATAAATAGATCAAGCCCTTTGAAAGCATGTCAGCATCGCAGAGGGAAAGAAAGTCTATATCTGCGAATTAGAAAGGATCAAAGCACAGCCGCCCTTGCTGAAGTAGGAAGGAGTTAGCTTTAGTTGCTGATTAAGACTCTGGTTAATTTTTATGTTGTCCATGAAAATATTTCCTTGGGCTTAATTTTTCAAAGTATCCTGGTTTCTTTTTTTATTATTATCATCCATAAAAAGTTTAAAAACAACAACTTATATAACCCTGCTTCTTGAGTCCATCCTGTTTGTTTTCCAACAGTGACAATGGGTGAGGACGGATGAGGGGGACAAGAAGCTGACTTTATTCACCTGGCAGAAAAGTCCCATGGAATTTGCCCTTTGTTTTTTGGGTTTTTTTTTTTGCGGTACGCGGGCCTCTCACTGCTGTGGCCTCTCCCGTTGCTGAGCACAGGCTCTGGACGCACAGGCTCAGCGGCCATGGATCACGGACCTAGCCGCTCCGCGGCATGTGGGATCTTCCCGGACCGGGGCACGAACCCGTGTCCCCTGCATCGGCAGGTGGACTCTCAACCACTGCGCCACCAGGGCAGCCCAGCCCTTTGGTTTTTGAATAAGCAGGAGTATAGCAGGACTGCACCTCAAGAGATACCTGTTAGCTCAGAATCTGAAGCTTTAGAGAGCTTCCCAAGGCCTTGTGCTTTTTGACACTTACAACATGGCAAAACTAGTTAACAGTGGAGTTGGCATGGTTGGCTGAGGGTTTTTGCTAAGACATGAAGCCCAGATTTTGAAAAAGGAGAATGCTTAGAAAGGCAAGTGGTGTTTTGAGGGCCAAAAACTCTAGTCTTAATTGCTCTCCCCAAATGCAAGGTGTGCTGACAATAAGAAGAAATCTAAATGATGGAGTTGGGTGAGTGCCTGGGAGCGGTCAGCCAGCAGGAGGGTCACGAATGGGAGACATAGTATTCCCTGTGGGGAAGGCAGACGAAAAAAGCTGCCCTCGGAGTGCCAGGGGACGGTTCTTGATTTCTTGGCAGCGGGCAGAAGGGGCTTTCGTGCGGGTAGGAACGGCCTGCCAGTCAACTATATTTACAGAGCACCTGCTGTGCAGAATTTGAAAAGGAGGAGGAGACAGGCCTTGTCCTCAAGAAGCTTGTGATCAAAGAGAGAAGAGAAGTTCCCAAGTACTGTGAACGGTGTCATATTTGGAATGGGAGAGGATTTGATGACATGGAAGGCTCAGTCTGAGCATTCTTATTCAAAGTGTGGGTCGTGGACCCGCAGCATCAGCATCACCAGGGAGCCTGTTAAAAATGCAGAATCTGGAAGCCCGCCGCAGACCCCCAGAGTCGGAACCTGCACTGGACCAAATCCCTAGATGATTCGTCTCCCCATAGCAGTTTCAGAAGCACAAGAGGGGCTGTGGAGGTGCTGAGTCTCGAATGTTTTGAGAGAGAAAACCACCTGGCTTGGTAACTAAACTGATAGAAAAAGGCAGTTAATTTACCTGAGAGTCTTTTTTATTTTTTTTTAATATTTATTTATTTGGCCGCACCGGGTCTTAGTTGTGGCATGCAGGATCTTTGGTGTCGCGTGTGGACTCTTAGTTGCGGCATGTGAGATCCAGCTCCCTGACCAGGGATGGAACCCCAGCCCTCTTCCTTGGGAGCCCGGAACCTTAGCCACTGGACCACCAGGGAAGTCCCTACCTGTGAGATTCTTAAACACAAGCATCTCATCTTAGCCAACTTTATAAACCCCACCCTTGTTAAATTCATAATGAGACTCGATGAATTCTGGTCCCTATTCAGTGGGGCACACTGGAAATTGTTGTGAATGAATTATTGTTATAGAGGCAGCTCATGGATTTGGGGAACATGCAGATGATTCTTAGAGGCGTGGGCAAAGCTGGGCATGACAGAGCCTGTCAGAGACAAACATGAGTGAGAGAGATGCATAAACAGTTATTTTAAGGCAAAAGTGGGGAATAGCTCAAGGCCCTGAGACTTACCCACAGTGGTTCATTTTCAGTCTAAGTCATGTGCTGCTTGGCCTTCACCACACCTGGTCCCCCGTCTCTCCAGATTTAGAACAGCTGGAATTCTTTGGCTCAACTGCCTTGAAGTCTATTGAGAGTTCATCTTCTTATCCTTTCTGTCCCACCAGGACTGATTGATTGATCAATGTATTTATATTGCCCAAACTCTATAATGCATGTAGAACTCATCAAAATAATAATTATTACCATTTTACAGTAGGAGAGTGAGGGGCCTCCCTCCTCTGTTCATTTCCCAGATGCTTCCTCAGCCCCGACCCCAATTCCAAACATGTTCTAACATGATGCAGCCCACAGACCTAGCAATAAGGCAAATCCCAGCGGGTAGCATGTGAGGAAAGACCTGAGTGTCATTCTCCCAGGTTATGTCACAGTAAAATCATGATCATAATGATAAGAACCATGAAAAGAGAGAGAAAGCACATATGACGTTTACCACATTCCCTGCCCCTGCAGGAACTCCTTCATTCCTGCCAGCAAACCTTGAGATAGGCTTTGCTATTATTTCTATTACACAGATGAGGAAATTGAGGCATATTCCACTCCCCATTCCATAGGGCAACATCCAAATGAGACTCTGTGGCCATGACAATCAGACCGATCGATTCAGCAGGGAAAAATGCAGGAAAATCTCTGAAAAGCCCATCAGCCCACTTCTGCCTCCACAAGGGTGAGCAGCTGAGAAGGAAAATGCAGCCCCAACCTGCAGAGGCCAGGTGCTGACTCTAAGCGACCTGGTTCCACCCTTCATGGGCGGTGGGACCCCACAGGGCCTCAGTTCCCATCTGCAAAGTGGGGATAGTGATAGTACTGACTGCATAGCGTCGTAAGGATTGTAAGAACTAATACACACTAGGTCGTGCGTGCAGTGGGTGCCCATACACGGTTGTTATTTATTTATTCCTTCACTGACTGTCAAATAATGGGGATTCTATGATTTTAAGCAGGAGAAGTTGTGGCTCTGCCTCTTCACCAGGCAGGCAGGCGTTTGCCTACTTGTATTTGTCGCAGCTCTCCTGAAAGTGTAGCAGCATTAATACCCTATCGTGTTTCTGTAGTTCTGACTGTCTGATACAGTTGGCTGTTAACGATGGATGTTCTGCGGATTTGCTGGAAGTGGAACTAAGCCCTTTAACTTCTCATTTTGGTCCGATTTGTTACACAGAACACTAGGGCTATAGACACCATGGAAATGAAGAATTCACATTCAGGGCACTTTTACAGTTTCAGTGTCCAGCAAGGTTCTCTTTTCTTCATTTGATTAGAATTCACCCGTGGCCTTTTTTTCCCCAAACAGGATTTTAAGCAACCTCAGCTTCCCTTACAAAATGAGCCTTTGTTTCCAAAGATGCTGGGGAAGAATAGCCAATTTGATAGCTCACACACAGACACCAAAGAAACCCTTCGTAATTCTTTTCTATCAATTCATTTTGCATTTAATATGGTTTCAGCAGTGAGAGGAAGTACCAGGGAGACAGGAAAGGAATGAAAGATCTGTGTTTTTGTTTAGTTGGGAGGGACGAGAAACACAAATATATGGAGACAACTGGAAAATACTTTTAAAATAATTAGGAAATAAATAGTGTATCATGAGGTGGCCCAGAATGCCTCCAGGATAAAGGACGGGAACAGAATGGAATAATCAGCTCTGAGAGTCTTAAGAGAAATGTCAAAAAGACAGACCAAGATTGCCAAAGACTCATAATGGTAATAGTTATTGCTGTAAATTATAGAGCTCTATCCTACACGCCAGGAACTGTGCTATGCATTTTACATAGGATTAGCACCCTAAGAGGTCATTTATCTTGTTATCCTTATTTCACAGATGAGGACACCAAGATTGACAGAGATTGAGGAGTTGTTCCCAGTTACACAACTCGTAAGGCGTAGTGTCAGGATTTGAACCTAGATCTGTCTGACACAATCACATGTAGAGGAAAAACAGAAGGTCTGTTGGGGAGAAGATCACCACTCTTCTCAGTGGCAGGAAGGTCAGAAGGTGAACAGAGAAACCAACGCTAGAACAGGAGCCACTGGGGTCACTAAGAAGAGGGAGAGGCAGGAGGTGCCTGTCAACAATGGCTTTGACCCTTAACCTGGAGAGTGTGGACCTAACCTAGTAGGTAACAGGGACTCTCTTGGGTAGAATAACAGGATGAAACACAGTGGTGGCATAAGTAAACCTGCAGCTGTGGGAAAAGAGACTGGAAGGCAGAGAAACTTGTCTTAAAGGGAACCAGGAAGATGTCCATGGACATTGGATGACAATGGCCAAGTCCAAAAGATAGAGTGTCAAAGAAATAGGCTCCTTGCTCTCGGTGTTCTGATACCTGTGTGTAGCCCCAGCTCACCCAAAGCCAAGAGCTCAGTATGAGATTTCCATTGCTGCACTCAAATCTCTGAAAATAAAATGCTTTGACAGAGGGTTTCGTCTCCTGGTTGACACTGGCAGGAAAGATCCTTTCATGACGTGGCAAAGAAACGAAAGTGTTTCTGGTGTGCCATGTCCGGGACACTCGTGCTATCACCGTATCTTCAAACCACATCACATTGACCACATTATCTTCTGCCTGTCTGTTAGGTGATACATCTTTTCTCCTTTGGTTAGATTCCCCCCCCCCATTAGTAAATCGTAAATACTTGTTTATGATCATCTGAGTGAAAATACGGTGATCATGTATTTTTAAACAATAAATTGGAATTTGTACCCAGCACAAAAATTTAGTGATGAAAGAAGACATTGCCGTTTCCTGGCAGCCCTGCATCACTCCTCCCCTGATTGCTGCTGCAGTGCAGGCTACTCCTGCTTCTGTCTCCTCCCAGCCTGCCTAGACTAAAGCGGGGCACTTGGCCTGCACAGTGACCACTCTCAGGCCAAACTACTTGTTGTGAGGTATTGTCCTCTTTGCTTGGAAAGAGCCACTTGTGGAAAAAATGTGGAAAATCCTAGATCTGGACAAAGATAAAACTCCTGGGATCCCGCAGTGTGTCTATACTACAAAAACTTTTCTTTGTTATTTACTTATCAAACAGAAAATATTTTTAAAAAGATCACCTTCAGGGCTTCCCTGGTGGCGCAGTGGTTGAGAGTTTGCCTGCCGATACAGGGGACACGGGTTCGTGCCCCGGTCCGGGAGGATCCCACATGCCGCGGAGCGGCTGGGCCCGTGAGCCATGGCCACTGAGCCTGCACGTCCAGAGCCTGTGCTCCGCGGCGGGAGAGGCCACAATGGTGAGAGGTCTGCGTACCACCAAAAAAAAAAAAAAAAAAGATCACCTTGAATAACTGCCTCTTCCTGCCCTGGAGTAGTAGCAGCTGGCTCACATACCCATCACTAAGTCCCTGTTCTGGGCATCCATGGGGATTCAGCAGCGGAACTTCTATGCCCCTTGGTCATAGGATATGCCTTTAGCTACTTGGACATAGTATATTCTTTAAAAAAAGTTTCTTTAACAGACTTTACCACCAGACTGCTCTATAATCCTGGATATCCAAAGCCTAGGATAAAAACCTCAAAACCAGAGCTATGAAACCTTTGCATAAGTGTAGGCGAAAATCTGCTCCAGGCATACAAACTTCCAGAAATGACTGTGACTGTGAAGGGAGTTGATTCTGTTTCACAGAACAGCATAGTGGTTCTGAACAGTGATTTGCTTTGTAATAAAAGGAAACGCTGCAAAGCCAGAGGACTTTGGTCTCATCGTCATTCAGAAAGTATGTCTCATGAGGGCAGGATGGTGTCAGAGATGCTGCACTGTCCTTGCACTCTGGGGAAAGTGGGGTCTCATTTACAGAGCACCTTAGGCTCTAAGGGACGTGCTTGGTACTCGCTGTGTCTCATTTCGTCCTCACAGCAACCCTATGCATATGAGATAGGTGTTGTGTCCATTTTTCCAGAGAAGGGAAACAGGCTCAATGTATTAAATGCCCCGCCTGCTGCCGGAGGGGATAACTAAGTGGAAGGACGTCTGCACGCCCATTTTACCTGCGCTCTGTCCGTCACTAAACTCTGCCCCTCCTGGAAGTCCACATATCTTCAAACCACATTTAGATCCTCACCTCACACCATACACCAAAAGGCAGCGTGTCTTGAGTTGATGCTTTTCTTCTCGTCAGTCCAGAGAAGATGGCTGCCTGGAGATGAACAGAGCCTGGGGCTGTGGAAAATATCTTTTCTCAGGATAAATGAGACTAACACTTCCATTACTCTTTACATTTCCAGAAAATGAAGTGCTGGCCCCAGCACCAGCTCCACCCCGGGAAGGTGAGTAAAAACATGGCCTTATATGTTTGGGCCGCAAATACGGAACATCCATCCCAGCACGAGTTGGCCTCCATTGAGGCTGTGAACTTTAACCCAACTCCCATGGAGAAGTTGGATGACCACAGTTCTTATAGGTTTGTAATAATAACCATACCTTGTGTTTATATAACTTTCTTATGTTAATCTGACTTGGATGGCACGTCATATACTTATAAGACCTTTGAAGTTATGCCAAAGTTGTTGTTACGCCCATGCTTTAGCATTGTGGAGGCTGAGTCTCCAAGGGGCTGAAGGATTCACGGTGATTTTTCATACATAACTAAAGGCAAACAAAGCCCACATCTTTCTTGTGAGAGTGGGGTGATCCTACCTCAGTCCTGGAAGATGAGCGGCCGTTTCCTTACTTGAACTATGTCACCATCAAGCACCTCCTAGGGGAGTTTCCAGGAAGGTTTGGTGGCCTCCAAGGCTGAACATCAGCGACAACTTCTCCAGTCCTTGTACCCTGTTGTCCAGCAGGGGGCAACAGAAAAGCAAGCAATAAAGAGTTCCAGTGAACTCCTTGGCAGGTAGAGGTAGTGCCCAGCAACACGACAGGTAAAGCCTGCTTTTATATCCACCAACACCTAAGGAAGAGAACAGGATTAGAAGAATGGCAAGCCCAGGACTTCCCTGGTGGTGCAGTGGTTAAGAATCTGCCTGCCAATGCAGGGGACACCGGTTTGAGCCCTGGTCCAGGAAGATCCCACGTGCCGCGGAGCAACTAAGCCCGTGCGCCACAACTACTGAGCCCGCATGCCACAACTACTGAGCCCGCGTGCCACAAATACTGAAGCCCATGTGCTCTAGGGTCCATGTGCCACAACTACTGAGCCCGTGTGATGCACCTGCTGAAGCCTGCATGCCTAGAGCCTGTGCTCCACAACAAGAGAAGCCACCGCAATGAGAAGCCCACGCACCGCCACGAAGAGCAGCCCCTGCTCGCCGCAACTAGAGAAAGCCTGCATGCAGCAATGAAGACCCAATGCAGCCAAAAATTTAAAAAAAGAATGGCAAGCCCAAGTGGAATCTCCAGAACCATTTGTCTGCTCAGCCCCCCGGGTGGGGGCAACCAAAATTACATGCATTTTCCACGAAGGCACCAAAGTGCCCTCTCTCGTCACTCTTCCTCCTAAACAAGATGAGAAACTGGCATCCATTCAAGTATTATTCACAGGCTATTTACCATGTGTACACTTCTACTCTAACCCTTCAGAAGGATACAGAGCTACCTATCAAATACTTATTGATAGCTAGATGCAAACGTACTCTACCAGATGTAGTCGAGGAATTCTAAGTAGGAAATATTTCCCTGTATTCAGTTTGCTTACAACCCAGTAGGAAATGAAATACAGCACAGAGAACAATTAAGTAAGATACAAACACAATATTGAAACATCAGACACCACCGTAAGAACCTCACAAGGCGGTATGTGACTTAATGCAGGTTAGTTGAATTGACAATGTGGTGTGAAGCCAAGGGCTAGGAGGTCACCATAGACCAGTCCAGCCTGGGTGAAAACAGGAATTGAATAAGGCTTCAGTTGCTGGTATTTCTGCATGGAAATTTATAAGAGGATATGACGCTCTTCTGCTTTAGAGATTATTTTCGGGAGGGCAGTTTGAGAAATCTAACTGCTCAGAGGAATCCCCTCCGTCCAGCTAAGAATACTAGATTCACACACTCAAAATCCTTCCATAGTAAAGAAGAGTACTGCTGTGTGTTAAAATAAATGAAACAGGCTCAGTGCCATGTTCGTTCAAACAGGGACAAGTTCCAGTTTAGTTTTCTTTCAAACCCATGTAAGATGTGTGACATTCTTCTTAGGAACTTCTTTGGTGTGTTTTCTCCTTGCACATACAGATTTATTTTTTGCCAGCACTGAGGTCACTGAGACCCTGCAGGCCATTACTGACATAACCTTTCCCTTCTGCTCTTCAGAGCAGCAGCTGTCATTGGGCCACTATAAAGTTTCCCTTGTTACGCCACGTTTCATATTCATTATACAATACTGACCTCCTGTCCCTAAAACAAGTCTTCTTCCAAAGTCTGCTAAAATTATCCATATTAATTCATTAAGATTCAGATGTCAGGGTTTCCCTGGTGGCGCAGTGGTTAAGAATCTGCCTGCCAATGCAGGGCACACGGGTTCGAGCCCCGGTCCGGGAAGATCCCACATGCCGCGGGGCAACTAAGCCCGTGCGCCACAACTGCTGAGCCTGCACTCTAGAGCTAGTGAGCCACAACTACTGAAGCCCGTGCACCTAGAGCCCACGCACCGCAACAAGAGAAGCCACCGCAATGAGAAGCCTGCGCACCCAAAGAAAAGTAGCCCCCGCTCACCGCAACTAGAGAAAAGCCCGTGTGCAGCAATGAAGACCCAACGCAGCCAAAAATAAAAAAATAAATAAATGAAAAAAAAAGAATGAGTTAAAAAAAAAGAAGTTGTCCCTTGTTGGGATCTAAAATGAAGTGATCTATATTTTATACTATTTCCATACCAGCATGTTATAATAGGTTCCCAGCATAGCTAAGCTATTTTCACAAAATCTGTTACGTGTTTCCATGTATACTTTTCCCCAAAATGATCAGATTTGTTAACTACTTTTATTAAGTTTAACGTGACTCTACATTATAATTCCCCAATTTGTAATTCACGTGTAGCATAATAAAGGAGGATATAGCATCATTTGTGCTCTGTTCTGTTATTAATTTCCTCTCTCCCCACCTCCACCCTGTTGCTCATCACACAATAAAATGCTTTCTTTAAGATACTTTTAAAAATGTGTTTGTACTTTCCACACAGAACCAAATAAAGAGAAGCAGGCCGGAACTTCACCAGCAAAAGGTGAGTTGGAGGGAGGGAAAGTGAGGCTGAATTCACCAAAGTTAGAAGCAGAAAGAGCTCAGTAATGATTGCCATGGAGGCCCCATAGAATTCCTCTGCATTATCTTTCATCAGTGTGTATTAGGGTTCTTCCTTTGCATCTTATCTGCATAACCCAATCAGCATAATGACGAATGGTGCTTTGATCAGTTTTCATTACATTTTTAAAAGAAAAACAACAATGATAAAAATAGCACAAGCAGTTGTTGAGATGCCAGCAAATTTATTTGTAGTTTCCAAGTTCCCATGTGCATGTGAAGGAAAAGAGGTGTCTGGTCTTCTTGGGATTACACCAATTTGGAAAATTATCTTAATTACCCAGATTTTTTTTAATTTAATGTTTTCATGTTACTGTGTAAACGGTTCCAGGTTTCACTAGTAATTTTGAAAACTAGCATCTCATTTTGTAACATTTGTGTTCATGGAGATTTATATAATGATTTATATAGAGGGACAATATAATCTTAAGCAAACGTCACGTTATTCCTTATTGAATTGGAAACATTTGTTTCTGTCCTATTATTCTATTTTCACTTTATATGGAGGTAGTCCAGTTTTAGAAAATGAATAACCTTTATCATACACTTTTTCATGGATCCATGAAATACTAATTCCTTTGTCTCCCCATGGAGGAAGTCATTGTCACTACTGACCATTTGTCTTAAGTAAAGGAGCATTAGTCTTCTATAGAAGAAAGTTTTCACAGAGGTAGACCTGACAATTTTGCTTTGTATGTTTGTATCATCATTTAAAAAATTTATTTTTTATTTGTGCACTGAGTAACGTAGTTTAGATTCTGGAATAACCCATTATTTCTTGACTACAATAAGACCTTTCTCTTTTTTTCTGGACACCACTCAAAAGCATGTTAAGTATCTCTTTGTTCTCACTATGTCATATTTCATTAACTAATTCCTATGATATTTTTGTCTTCTATATATCAGTAAAATACTTTTTTTTTTTCAGTACATTGGACCACTTTTCCTCAGCTAACTTGAATTTACAACTCTTATAAATGAACACATAGTGTTAGTGTACTTACTTTGTCCTTGACCTTCAGTGGCTCCGTGAATAGTAACATGAATGCTAATCCTGGCCACATGGGCCACAGTCTGAAGGTTATTTGCATATGGAATGCAAACAGTGCAAACTCCTAGAACTCCTTCCACGAGATGGGTTCAAGGAGGTTTGGACATCCTGGCTGAACTTATTACAACATTCTCCTTTACAAGGCTGATGGCATACACCTCTGTTTCCAAATTTGGAAAGGTGCTTGGACCAGGCTGTAAGGCTCAACCAACAGAGCAGATGATGTAATCCCAGAAGGCAAACTGTCAAAAGTTTAAACAAAGCCTGCGCCTGACCCTTAATCTGAAAATCATATTATATTTGTATGCTTAAATGCGACAATGGCTTTCTGTAAGTTAAAATCAACCAACCAACCAGTCTACCAATCAACAAAAACCCTTTTCCTTACCAGAACACGATATGATGAAAGAACAAGGTCAGATGACCAAGAAAGTCATCCTGAAATTAGTAGCATTTTTCTCCTGACATTTGCAGAAGTGAAACAAGGTCATGGCCACATGCAGTCATGTGCCCAGGTACATAAACTGCCACGTATGTATTTGCTCTACGTGCCTAGAAAGCAAATCAATTTAGGATAGAAAGTGACATCCCTAAATAAAGAAGGTAGGTGGTGGAAGTTATTTCTAAATATACAATCCCCTTCAACCATTACTTACTTTCATCAAGGACAGGGAAGTTTCAAAGAAAATACCCAAGTGAAAAGTAGACACACTCGTCATTGCTATTATGAATAGCCCTGGTTGAGAAAGAATTCTTGCATCAGCATAAACAAGATTGACAGGTGCAACAGAGCTGCCCTCCAGCTTACACTAGAATCCCTGTCCTCCACCCTCCCCCAACCCTCAGTCTATCTAATTGTGTGTTTTTTTGAAAGAAAATTAATGTATTAAAAAAAGAAGAAGAAGAAGAAGAAAGAAGGAAAAATGAAATTTACAGAACCATTCAAGTCAAGTGTCACTCCTTTGTGCATCTTTCCCCTGAGCATCCCAACGCACTTTCACTTCCCTTTCTTCCTCCTGCTTTTTCTTGGACTGATTGCTTCTGTCATAAAATCACCCTTTCCTTCACTTAATCCCATATTAATGTTTCACTCCTTTTCCTAACATGTTGTAAGCTTTGTGAGGGTCAGGCACTGTGTCTTAACACTCTTTGGGCTCCTTATCTCATTTCTTCCAGCAGCTGGCAGAGAGCTGCATCTGGTGACCTCCTAATAAATACCTGTAGAATGAATGATCAGTTGAATTTCCATGCTGGCTTAGCGGCTCATCGTACAGACAATGGTAATCTAGATAGATTTTCATTTCCATTTGCTGGGCAGGAGGGGGAACATCCCATGCATACTCTTAGTCAATAAGGTTTGGAATGGGATGCCAGTGCTGTATATTGTAAGATCAGCTCATTAATGCTATTGAAAATGGTCACGGCTGGATAGAACATTTTCAGCACTTTAGTTAGTGCCCTATCGAATTAGTTGACATATATTCAATTAATAGCTCCAAGACTCTCACTTTTAAGAACATCATTCATAGCCATGCAGCCTCAGTATCTTTCCCAGATTGACTGAATCATTCTGTGACAGGCTGGAAATGTTCTGAAAATTTTTTTGTAGCCGCAGAATGTTGTTTGGTTCTGATATCAATCTTACACGTAGTGTTTGTGGTTAGATTTGCCAACTTTTCACATTTACTGAGAGTTTCTGGTAAACAGCTGATTTCTCAGCTGTTTTTATTTGCTTGTTTGCCTCTGGACTTGTCCATCCAGGTATCCTGTTCTCTAATACTGCCCACTTTGTCTTAGAGTTGAAATGACAGAGATGACAATAAAGAAATGGGTTTAACCAAACAGCAACATGAGAATTTAGATATGCAAATCCCTTTCAGAGTGATCATACTGAGAGATAATGTCCTTGAAAAAATAATGCTGCTGTGGCTTAGAATTCTTCCAGAATAATCACAGGTAGCAATTCAATGGAAAGCTAAGTATAGAGAATTTTCTATACCCTCAATGGAGCCAAAGATCTGCCTTCTATTCTAATGTTCATTTATTCATCTCAAGTATTCACTGAGTGTTGGCTAAATGCCAGGGGCAGGTCTGGGTGCTGGGTCCTGCCCTCCTAGAGCCAACTTTAGGGGACTTTAGAGTGGAGAACAACTATCAGCAAAGGACAGTGCATTTCAGCTTTGGAAGCAGACAATTGTCATGGAGGGCCATGGGTGGAGAATAATGTGGGTGCTCAAGTGGGATCATACCTTTTTTCTTGATCAACCAACACCATATGTGTGAACACAGGATAATGAGACTGAGTCTCTTCTATGCCTTAACAATTAGCCCTGTGGGATGTTTCAAAACTGGTCCTACTAGTGGTTCCATGTGAACTAGCGGCATTAGAATCAGAGAATACTTTGAAGATCAGCGCTCATTTTAATGCCTAAATTCTAATACAAAATTTTGATTTTTATTTTATTTTTTACTTATTTTTAAAGATGACTTTTTTTTTAATTAATTAATTTTTTTATTTTTGGTCGCGTTGTGTCTTTGTTGCTGCGTGTGGGCTTTCTCTAGTTGCGGCAAGCGGGGGCTTCTCTTGTTGGGGAGCACCGGCTCTAGGCGCGCAGGCTCAGTAGTTGTGGCTTGGCGGGCTCTAGAGCGCAGGCTCTGTAGTTGTGCTGCGTGGGCTTAGTTGCTCCATGGCATGTGGATCTTCCAGGACCAGGGCTCGAACCCGTGTCCCCTGCACTGACAGGCGGATTCTTCACCACTGTGCCACCAGGGAAGTCCCAATTTTTGATTTTTAATTTTGTAATTTATCAGTTTATAATCGGTATATTTTTGGGTAAGCCCAATTGGCATAGTTACTGCCTCTTTTTATTTTCCTTCCAGAAAAATTACTGCCCTTGGTAATTGTTGCAATGGAAGTAAAAACTTACTTTCTTTTCCCAGGCATCATCACTAACATTGCCACAAACTATCATGAATGAACCCTGTGTGTATTAACGTTCTCATAATTTGAGATGAAGATTCTTTTGGCATGAATGTGGTTGTCAGATGAGGAAGTGAATCAGCAGAAGTTCCAGCGAACTTCTCCTACATGCTATGATTTTTTTTAATTAAAAGAATGATTAAGGTTTTTCTTCATTTAGGTCCCTTTACATCTGCAGTATCTTTATCTTGGTGCTTCTTACTAGCATGCTAAAATATTTTTGTGCCATTTTACCTTTAGGTATCAGACAATCAACCATCTACTAAAATGTCTCTGCTTTACCTGTGTATTCCAACTACATGATTTCTTTGTAATGAACTTTGTTAAAAATTAATATCACTGTACTTCACGATTTTAAAACACAACAATTATAAAATACAACATTGATTTAATAGATTTGGGGGAGAAAAAGACTCATTAAATAAACGTATTTATGGTAAGATGAATCCTGATTTCAGAAGCACCAAAGCATGGAGACATGTGTCTTCTCATTCAGAAAATATGATAAATTAATCAAATGCCTCACAACATGTTGAATTAATGTTAGCTGTTTTTGTTATTGCCTTCTATATGTGGTTGTTTTTGTTGCTGTTATTATTTTGGTAACATATGCCAATATTTACTACAACTGATTACTCTGCTTGAGGAATTCATAAATTTGTCTACATCAAACAAGGTATTGTATCAGTATTTAACTGAGGTGTGTTTACAGTACATTTTAATTTTATATGCTTTTATTCTAAAATCTCAACAATTGTCCCAAGTATGTATACTTTAAAAATTGATTTAAAAAGGTGATTTAAGTCAGCCATAGGTAGAAGTCACTTTATGCCCAAGAGAACTTGGAGATTTATAGGAATGTATACGTTCCACTGTCTCTGGTGTTCTCTCCCTCACATTCCAGATTTCCTTCTGTGGACCCCCCAAAAATTCCAGCCTTGTAATATGAGACCAAGTTCTTTCCCTACTTTCCAGGTGTTCTTCATTGGGAACTTCTGTGTTGAAAGAATCATTTTTATGGTTTTATAAATGCTATTTTCCCATGACTTAAAGACACATTTTGGTAAATTTCCCTTCTACATAGCTAGGGAAGACAAGTCTGTCGCTTTCGGTCCGTGGTGTCATGTAGGCCGTATTCTAAAAAGCCAAAAATAGATGTTTAAGTTTTCATCATCACTGTAGTCACTTTTAAATAGAAAACAAGAAAATATGACATATATTTTATTTTTTGTTTGAAAATGTTCTTTGTATGATGCCATGCCTTTCATATATGTGATGTTGGATCACGCATAACCCAGAAGGTTTGGATATTCAGTTTCCCTCCTAGCAGTAGAACCTTTCTATGGTAAATAAGAACAATTAAACCTCTCATTCTTAACCAACTCAACCAAATTCAACCAGGCAACTTTTCAGGTATTTGGGGTCAGAATCCCAACATCTTAGCTATATTTCCCAATCTAAGGGGATGCCAGGACCAAAACTACTTTTATTTATGTATTTATTTAAATATCAACATTTTGTTTTATTTCTATTTATTTTTAAAATTTGTATTTATTTATTTATTTTGGGCGTACTATGCGGCTTGCAGGATCTCAGTTCCCGGACCAGGGATTGAACCCAGGCCACTGCAGTGAAAGCCCAGAATCCTAACCACTAGGCCACCAGGAAACTTCCCAAAACTACATTTAAAAGAAGGGAAACAATAAATGTTGCCCCTCGTCAACTGTATTTTTCTAGCACTTCAGTAAATTTGAAAATGCATGTACAATGACTCAAATATTGCCCACTGAGAAGTAATTACTGTTTGGAAATAATGTTGGATCATCTAGAGTATCTTTTATGATACTTTGAAGCACTGCTTTCATATGTGTTGTCTTAATAGTCTAAAATAGTTGTGTGTGCCCCCCACATAGTCTTAACGTTTAGTGGACTTTGAAACTACTCACCCATCAAATGTTTGCTTAAAAAATGGCTTCTCTTTTCACTTTAGTTTTATGAACGTGTGTGAACACTCTTTTCCCAATCATTTTGCATTCTAAACAATTAACTCAAGGGTTTATTAGGCACTGTGCACAAAGCAAACAACCACCAAACCTGTATAAAATGAAGTGCTCATCTGACTAAAAATGGTTCTAGTTTCTAGTTTCTATATAACAAAGGAAGCTCCTTTCTAGGATGTGGTTGAGTTTTAAAACTTCATTTTCAAGAATTTTTACAGGACTTTAGATCAAGATTCTTTACATAGTTTAGTAAATAAAGGCCTTCAAATAGGTGTCAAGAATAAAATACTACATACTGAGTTAAATGTACGGCAAATAAAATAGAAAAATTGCAAGGTATTTTATTTTTGGTTATGTAAAATTTTAATTGTTTAGCAGTCTTCTGAAATACAGAATTCCCCTAAGAGCTCAGAAATACCTATACTTCCCCAAATGCAAGATTTTGTGGAAAGTTAATGGACATTCCAGGAGAAAAGGATTCAAATGTGAACTAAGTTTGGGAAATGTTAATAGTGTATCATTTCTTATCTCCATCCCCAGTGCCAACACACATGAGCACACTGATGGCTTTGAGATATCCTTCGGTAAAAGCCCACAAACAATACAATAAAACACAAGCATTTAACTTTATTTAGCCTAGCGTTTTGCAAGCTTCTTTGACCACAGAAAGCTTCCTCTGAAGAATCCCGAATCCCACAGTATCCAGTGAATCGCCTCTTGGGTTCTGAAGATATGACATTAAGGTTCTCTATATATTACATTAGTTATTTTGTTAAAAAGTAACAAAACATATCTCTGGTTGACAGTTTAAGAAATTTCAGACTAGTAAATAACATATGTTGTAAATATACTAATAGGT
Source organism: Tursiops truncatus (assembly GCF_011762595.2). Lineage (NCBI taxonomy): Eukaryota > Metazoa > Chordata > Mammalia > Artiodactyla > Delphinidae > Tursiops > Tursiops truncatus. The sequence goes on along the minus strand of NC_047044.1, from coordinate 19,957,545 downwards.
TATGCCTGTGCCCTTTTACCTCTTGTCAGAAATTTTTAAAACACTTTTTAATTAACAGTCATGTGCATTTGTTTTCTGTATCCTATTTTATATAGTCATTTAAGTTCACATTTTGAAACCCGTAATTATTCTAATATTTTAAATACAAAGATTATTATTATTTACACTAACACTAGTCTTCATGCTTTGAGAGGGAAGAGGCAGAGGTTCAGATAACACCAAATACCTATTTAAGCATCTACAATGTAAGACACTTTGAAATTTAGACATTTTAGAAAAGGGAATATTCAGTGTCTTTGCACAAACACTACAAGGCATCTTTTGAATTTTACAAATGGGTAAATATTTTACACATATATAAAATATTTGTAAATATTTTACAAATTGGTAAATGTTTTTCAAATTATATTGGCCAACACCAATATAATCTTGGGAAAAAACAGATAAAGTCCCTATAATAGTTATTGGTGAACTTAGTAAGTATGACAAATTGATTTATACTAGTTAATGTTGACTTTTGTTACCTAAATATAGAAGGGGAATTAATTATAAGGTTTTCTGGGGGTATTGAGTTTTCAAATTATATAAAAACATATGCTTTCATGTCTGTGTCCAAATGAATGTGGTATATGAATTATGCTGTCAGTGACTTTGGCTACAAAATAAGAACTCGAAAACCACCTCCATTGCTGATGTCATCAGGGTTAGATTTTTAGCATTCATTTTTTTCCTAGCTTACAATTATATAAAACGTTTGCATAGAGTACCATTTTTAAAGCTACTTTCATTGGGATTACCCAACTCTCTCACCCTTTTATTTGTTTATTTTTCTCTTTTGCCTTAAATCCTGAAGTCTAGTCTTTCAGGTGGAAAGTCTTCTAAGGCTTCGTCATCAGTTAAGTGTTTTGTGTAGTTTCTCTTCTTCTTTTGCAGATTTCTCTTTTCTCAGGATACTCGGGATGAAGGTCTTTTCTCCTTAACTTTTTATTCCTCTTTCTTATTTCAGATGAAGAGGAAGCCTCCCCGCCTGGTGCCCTGCCTCCAGGTTAGGATGATTCCAACCCCTTTCCCCACTTTGTAATTTATTACTAATTGACAGTAAAGATAATGAACCGACAGGGCACCTCGATGAGACAACGCTCAGAGCAGGGGACTCAGGTCTTGCCGAAGAGGGAAAATGTTGGCTTTAATGGCAATTTCTTTTTTTTAACATGAGAAACTTTTTAAAAAGAGGCTTTCTTTGTGTCTTTATTCCTGTCCTGCCCCTAGGTTCTTTGTGAAATAAATAAAAGTAGTAACTCTTGGGTATAAATTTTAGGGGCAAAAATGTCTTTCATTTCTGGCTATATACTCTTTTCCCCTGTTCTTTAGATATTTGGATTTTTTAAAATTTTATTATTATTTTTTAAATAAAACACATACTTTTTATACACGTTTTCAAAATTAAAGCCCTACTGATTTTCCATCCAAGCCAACTTCTAGCTTTTTTTCTCCCCATCATGAAAAGAGACAGGATTTGGGGGATCCGAGAAGGTTGAAGTCAGCACTCCATTTTCTCCTCCTACCCCTTGTATCATCCAAATCACGCTTTCCTTTCAGGTTCGGGTAGTCGGGCCCTGGAAAGAAAAGATTCAGGTGAGCACACGCCAGAAGCAAGGCGTCCCGACCCCATCCTAATATAGTAATCACTAATGACCTCATTTCTTGAAGCTGTATTTGATTCTAATCTTGGTTTTATTCAGTTTGTAGCTTTTATAGCAATCTCTTATTACATTCCTCTGACTAGAAAACTAATGCATTGAGAAACAATTATTTTTGCATGACACACACACACACACACACACACACACACACACACACACACAAATTCAGGAATCTAGTCACGTATACCACAGGTTCATTTGTTTCATTATCACTATCATTTTTAACATTTGGCAAATACACAGAGATGAAGAGACTTTTAAAATCGCCATTCCTGGGATGTATCAACGTTAGATAATAATTCATATTTTTATGGAAATTTACATACAGTTGAAAGAACACCTCCAAATTCTGCATGGAGCCACAATTCTGGATGGTTATTTATTTATTCGTTCCTTTGTTCATTCAACAAATTTGTTTGAGGGCCTACTATTATCCTGCTATGGGAGTCTTACGGGCCAGGCATTTTTGCAGACGCAGATATAGAAATGAACAAAACAAAACAAAATCCTTGTCCTCTTGTTCCAAACATTAATGGCCACTATTTGCTATTACTATGAATATTACAATTACACACAACATAAAATTTTCACATCAATTTGGGTAATTTTTTAAATTGTGTAATCATGTGACTACATTGCCTAACTTCATTGTGAAAATGATGGCCTATGAATAGGAATACTAAGCATGATTGATACACGGGAACTAGAATAACTAAATCTGCATTTCCTCCTTTTCAAGGAACATTAACAGGTTGAGAGTTGGCAACCCACGCATTTTTCTTCCAGTTATTAAGTGGCTAAAACGGAACTTCTCTTCATTCAGTTCTCAGAGACAGGGGAACTTTCTACCGTTCTCTCTCCTACCCTCTTCATTGGAGTTGACTGCTGATTAATACCTTCTAAGCACCTGGAGTGAAAACTAGAAAATGCAAAATAAACTTCATTTTCAGCTTGTCTGTCTTCATGGGAAAGCCTCAAAGAGTTTATTTTTCTTTCTGTTTTTCTAGCTTTTTTCTTCCCTTTCAAGACGCTCCTAGAATTCTTGAAATCTGTGCCTGCAGGTCGTGATCTGTTACTTGTCAAACTATGGCCACATCTATACAACCCAAATAGAATTATCTAGTCATACAACAGTGAGACATCTAGAAATTCAAGGCCAGGCTTGTTTGTCTGACCTTTCCCACTTGAGCTGCAAACTGATCCATCCCTTTAGTCTTTTCCAACTCAGATGTTGTATAGACATGACGTTATAGCCAGTCACCTGGAAAAACAATGAGAATACTGCTTTCATAGCTGCCCACCATTATTTATCAGGGGACAGGCAGGATTGGGAAACAAAGGAAACTTGTCTGCTAGGAAAGAGTAACAACCTTCCTGGAAAGTTTTGCTATTTCTAGGAATTAGAAAATGTTCCTTGATCCCATCGTGGAAGAGATATCCCTGTAAGAATGGGAATCTGTCACTCTCTACTGATGGCTGTCGGGTAGGTGGATAGAAAGAAAGATGTTATATTTATCCAGGTTAATTAGACAAAGAGAAGCTTCAGCATTGACAAGAACAACAAACCCAGGTAAGTCTGCCCAAGAAGAACCTGGCCCTGGAATGATCCTTTTCCTCCTTTCTGCTCATTAGAATGGTCTGTTGGCGAATCACCATCAGGGGAGGACCAGGATAAGCAGACTGCCAACAATCAGCTGTCCACCCTGTTCGTGGAAAAGCCTCAAGGTGGAACAGTGAAAGTTGGTGAGTGCCAAGCATTAAATCCTGTTCTTTTTTTTAAAAAAATAAACATGAAATTCACATAATATAAAATTAACCATTTCAAAGTGAATAATCAGTGGCTATTAGTACACTCAATGTTGTGCAACCAAGTTCCCAAATATGTTCATCACCCCAAAAAGAAACCTTGTATCCCATTGAGAGTTATCCCTCATTCTCCCTCTAACCCCTGGCAACCACTAATCTGCTCTGTCTCTAAGAATTTCCCTATTCTGGATATTTAATATAAATGGAATCACACAATAATATATGACCTTTTATGTCTGGCTTCTTTCACTTAGCATAATGTTTTCACGGTCTATCCAAGTTGTGGCATGAATCCATACTTCATTCCTTTTCATGGCTGAAAAATATTCTATTGTATTATGTACTAAACCCTGCTTTTTATAACCTGAAAAAGTGAGTGACAGCTTTCATTTCAGTAACCCGTACACGTAGTAGTTGAGTGGCGGGACCCTGGAGACAGGGTAGGTTCAAATCAGTTTTCTCATCTGTAAAATGGGAATAATACTACTTGTGAAGTACTTTGACAGTACCTGGTATATCTTAAAGCTCAGAACCAGTGTTTGCTGCCATTTCAACACACCTCGTTCCATAAGATGATTATAAATCTGCAGACATGCTGGATCATTACATTTAGTATCTCAGAGAAAGCTGGTCAGACAGATGGCTCAACTTTGGATATTCATTCGAAACATATCGATTACACACCTCCTGTTTTAGACACTGTGCTGAACACTGAGTAAAATATGTGATCACTCAGAATTTACAGTATTAATGGGAGGAGCAAACAAGAAGAAATTTAAAAAAACAGAACATCACAAAAGCCATCACAAGTGCCATGAAGGCAATAAACAAGGTGGTAAGCCAGAGAATGACCAGGGGGTCCAGGAATTTTAACTAAATGAATTTTTGTAAGGAACATATTGTAATCAGAACTAGTCTTTGACACCAAATATGCAAATGAACACACAGCTGACTACAGTCTGAAAATTACGTCTTTCAGGTCTAGAATGTAGAAGCACACTGCATGTGAATGAAACTTTTTGCTCCCCTCGTGTTTCTGCAAAACACCAAAATGCTAGGAGGGCCACTGGGCTAGAATTTTGGTGTCCTTTGAGTCTAATGAGTCAATACAAACAGGAGTGTTGAAAAAATAAACTCAAAAAGATGGCGGAGTAGAAGGACGTGCTCTCACTCCCTCTTGCAAGAACACCAGAATCACAACTAGCTACTGGACAATCATCGAAAGGAAGACACTGGAACTCACCGGAAAAGATACCCTACATCCAAAGACAAAGGAGAAGCCACAATGAGACGGTGGAAGGGGCACAATCACAGTAAAATCAAATCCCATAACTGCTGGGTGGGTGACTCACAGACTGGAGAACACGTATACCACAGAAATCCACCCAATGGAGTGAAGGTTCTGAGCCCCACGTCAGGCTTCCCAACCTGGGGGTCCGGCAACGGGAGGAAGAATTCCTAGAGAATCAGACTTTGAAGCCTAGTGGGAATTGATTGCAGGACTTTGACAGGACTGGGGGAAACACAGACTCCGACCTTGGAGGGCACACACAAAGTAGTGTGCGCATCGGGACCCAGGGCAAAGAGCAGTGACCCCAGGGGAGACAGAACCAGACCTACCAGCTAGTGTTGGAGGGTCTCCTGCAGAGGCGGGGAGGTGGCTGTGGCTCACCATGGGGACAAGGACACTGACAGCAGAAGTTCTCGGAAGTACTACCTGGCATGTGCCCTCCCGGAATCTGTCATTAGCCCCATCAAAGAGTCCCGGTAGACTCCAGTGTTGGGTTGCCTCAGGCCAAGCAACCAACAGGGAGGGAACCAAGCCCCACCCATCAACAGTCAAGTGGATTAAAGTTTTACTGAGCTCTGCCCACCAGAGCAACAGTCAGCTCCACCCACCACCAGTCCCTCCCATCAAGCCTCTTAGATAGCCTCATCCACCAGAGGGCAGACAGCAGAAGCAAGAAGAACTATAATCCTGCAGCCTGAGGAACAAAACCCACATTCACAGTAAGATAGACAAGATGAAAAGGCAAGGGCTATGTACCAGATGAAGGAACAAGATACAACCCCAGAAAAACAACTAAATGAAGTGGAGATAGGCAACCTTCCAGAAAGAGAATTCAGAATAATGATAGTGAAGATGATCCAGCACCTCGGAAAAAGAATGGAGGCAAAGATTGAGAAGATGCAAGAAATGTTTAACAAAGACCTAGAAGAATTAAAGAACAAACAAACAGAGATGAACAATACAATAACTGAAATGAAAACTACCCTAGAAGGAATCAATAGCAGAATAACTGGGGCAGAAGAACGGAGAAGTGACCTGGAAGACAGAAAGGTGGAATTCACTGCTGCGGAACAGAATAAAGAAAAAAGAGTGAAAAGGAATGAAGACAGCCTAAGAGACCTCTGGAACAACATTAAATGCAACAACATTCACATTATAGGAGTCCCAGAAGGAGAAGAGAGAGAGAAAGGACCAGAGAAAATATTTGCAGAGATTACAGTTGAAAACTTCCCTAACATGGGAAAGGAAATAGCCACCCAAGTCCAGGAAGCACAGCGAGTCCCATACAGGATAAACCCAAGGAGAAATACGCCAAGACACATAGTAATCAAATTGACAATAATTGAAGACAAAGAAAAATTATTGAAAGCAGCAAGGGAAAAATGACAAATAACATACAAGGGAACTCCCATAAGGTTAACAGCTGATTTCTCAGGAGAAACTCTACAAGCCAAAAGGGAGTGGAATGACATACATAAAGTGATGAAAGGGAAGAATCTACAACCAAGATTACTCTACCCAGCAAGGATCTCATTCAGATTTGATGGAGAAGTCAAAAGCTTTACAGAAAAGCAAAGGCTAAGAGAATTCAGCACCACCAAACCAGCTCTACAACAAATGCTAAAGGAACTTCTTTAAGTGGGAAACACAAGAGATGAAAAAGATCTATAAGAACAACCCAAAACAATTAAGAAAACGGTCATAGGAACATACATATCAATAATTACCTTAAACATGAATGGATTAAATGCTCCAACCAAAAGACACATGCTTGCTGAATGGATACAAAAAGAAGACCCATATATATGCTGTCTACAAGAGACCCACTTCAGACCTAGGGACACATACAGACTGAAAGTGAGGGGATAGAAAAAGATATTCCATGCAAATGGAAATCAAAAGAAAGCTCGAGTAGCAATACTCATAACAGATAAAATAGACTTTAAAATATAGAACGTTACAAGAGACAAGGAATGACACTACATAATGATCAAGGGATCAATCCAAGAAGAAGATATAACAAGTGTAAATATGTATGCACACAACATAGGAGAGCCTCAATACATAAGGCAACTGCTAACAGCTATAAAAGAGGAAATCGACAGTAACACAATAATAGTGGGGGACTTTAACACCTCACTTACACCAATGAACAGATCATCCAAAATGAAAATAAATAAGGAAACAGAAGCTTTAAATGACACAACAGACCAGATAGATTTAATTGATATTTATTGGACGTTCCATCCAAAAACAGCAGATTACACTTTCTTCTCAACTGCACACGGAACATTCTCCAGGATAGATCACATCTTGTGTCACACATAAAGCCTCAGTAAATTTAAGAAAATTGAAATCATATCAAGTATCTTTTCTGACCACACGCTGTGAGATTAGAAATGAATTACAGGGAAAAAAACGTAAAAAAAAACAAATACATGGAGGCTAAACAATACGTTACTAAATAACCAAGAGATCACTGAAGAAATCAAAGAGGAAATCAAAAAATACCTAGAGAGAAATGTCAATGAAAACACATCAATCCAAAACCTATGGGATGCAGCAAAAGCAGTTCTAAGAGAGAAGTTTATAGCTATACAAGCCTACATCAAGAAACAAGAAAAATCTCAAGTAAACAATCTAACCTTACACCTACAGGAACTAGAGAAAGAAGAACAAACAAAACTCAAAGTTAGCAGAAGGAAATAAATCATAAAGATCAGAGCAGAAATAAATGAAGTAGAAACAAAGAAAACAATAGCAAAGATCAATAAAAATAAAAGCTAGTTCTTTGAGAAGATACACAAAATTGATAAACCATTATCCAGACTCATCAAGAAAAAGAGGGAGAGGACTCAAATGAATAAAATTAGAAATGAAAAAGGAGAAGTTACAACAGACACGCCAGAAATACAAAGCATCCTAAGAGACTACTTACAAGCAACTGTATGCCAATAAATGGACAGCCTGGAAGAAATTCTTAGAAAGGTATAACCTTCCAAGACTGAACCTGGAAGAAAAAGAAAATATGAACAGACGAATCACAAGTAGTGAAGTTGAGACTGTGATTAAAAATCTTCCAACAAACAAAAGTCCAGGATCAGATGGCTTCACAGGTGAATTCTATCAAACATTTAGAGAAGAGCTAACACCCATCCTTCTCAAACTCTTCCAAAAAACTGGAGAGGAAGGAACACTCCCAAACTCATTCTATGAGGCCACCATCACTCTGATACCAAAACCAGACAAAGATACTACAAAAAAAGAAAATTACAGACCAATATCACTGATGAATACAGATGCAAAACTCCTCAACAAATACTAGCAAACAGAATCCAACAACACATTAAAAGGATCATACACCATAATCAAGTGGGATTTATCCCAGGGATGCAAGGATTCTTCAATATATACAAATCAATCAATGTGATACACCATATTGACAAATTGAAGAATAAAAACTATATGATCATCTCAATAGATGCAGAAAAAGCTTTTGACAAAAATCAACACCCATTTATGATAAAAACTCTCCAGAAAGTGGGCATAGAGGGAACCTACCTCAACATAATAAAGGCCATATACGACAAATCCACAGCAAACATCATTCTCAATGGTGAAAACCTGAAAGCATTTCCTCTAAGAGCAGGAACGAAACAAGGATGTCCACTGTCACCACTATTGTTCAACATAGTTTTGGAAGTCCTAGCCACGGCAATCAGAGAAGAAAAACAAATAAAAGGAATACAAATTGGAAAAGAAGAAGTAAAACTGTCACTGTTTGCAGATGACATGATACTATACATAGAGAATCCTAAAAATGCCACCAGAAAAGTAATAGAGCTAAAGAATGAATTTGGTATATTTGCAGGATGCGAAATCAATGCACAGAAATCTCTTGCGTTCCTATACACTAATGATGAAAAATCTGAAAGAGAAATTATGGAAACACTCCCATTTACCATTGCAACAAAAATAATAAAATACCTAGGTATAAACCTACCTAGGGAAACAAAAGATCTGTATGCAGAAAACTATAAGACACTGCTGAAAGAAATTAAAGATGATACCAACAGATGGAGAGATATACCATGTTCTTGTATTGGAAGATTCAATATTGTGAAAATGAATATACTACCCAAAGCAATTTACAGATTCAATGCAATCCCTATCCAATTACCAATGACATTTTTTGCGGAACTAGAGCAAATTATCTGAAAATTTGTATGGAGACACAAAAGACCCCGAATAGCCAAAGCAGTCTGAGGGAAAAAAACAGAGCTGGAGAAATCAGACTCCCTGACTTCAGACTATACTACAAAGCTACAGTAATCTAGACAATATGGTACTGGCACAAAAACAGAAACATAGATCAATGGAACAAGATAGAAAGCCCAGAGATAAACCCACGCACCTATGGTCAACTAATCTATGACAAAGGAGGCAAAGATATACAATGGAGGAAAGAGAGTCTCTTCAGTAAGTGGTGCTGGGAAAACTGGACAGCTACATGTAAAAGAATGAAATTAGAACACTCCCTAACACCATACACAAAAATAAATTCAAAATGGATTCATGACCTAAATGTAAGACTGGACACTATAAAACTCTTAGAGGAAAACATAGGAAGAACACTCTTTGACATAAATCACAGCAAGATCTTTTTTGATCCACCTCCTAGAGTAATGGAAATAAAAGCAAAAATAAACAAATGGGACCTAATGAACCTTCAAAGCTTTTGCACAACAAAGGAAACCATAGACAAGACGAATATACAACCCTCAGAATGGGAGAAAATATTTGCAAATGAATCAACAGACAAAGGATTAATCTCCAAAATATATAAATAGCTCATGCAGCTCAATATTAAAGAAGCAAACAACCCAATGCAAAAATGGGCAGAAGACCTAAATAGATATTTCTCCAAAGAAGACATACAGATGGCCAAGAAGCACATGAAAAGCTGCTCAACATCACTAATTATTAGAGAAATGCAAATCAAAACTACAATGAGGTATCACCTCACACCAGTTAGAATGGGCCTCATCAGAAAACCTACAAACAACAAATGCTGGAGAGGGTGTGGAGAAAAGGGAACCCTCTTGCACTGTTGGTGGGAATGTAAATTGATACAGCCACTATGGAGAACAGTATGGAGGTTCCTTAAAAACCTAAAAATAGAATTACCATATGACTCAGCAATCCCACTCCTGGGCATATACCCAGAGAAAATCATAATTCAAAAAGACACATGCACCCCAGTGTTCATTGCAGCACTATTTATAATAGCCAGGACATGGAAGCAACCTAAATGTCCATCGAGGGATGAATGGATGAAGAAGATATGGTACGTATATACAATGGAGTATTACTCAGCCATAAAAAGGAACGAAATTGAGTCATTTGTTGAGACATGGATGGATCTAGAGACTGTCATACAGAGTGAAATAAGTCAGAAGGAGAAAAACAAATATCATATATTAACGCATGTATGTGGAACCTAGAAAAATGGTACAGATGAACCAGTTTGCAGGGCAGAATTTGAGACACAAATGTAGAGAAAAAACGTATGGACACCAAGTGGGGAAAACTGTGGTGGGGTGGGGATGGTGGTGTACTGAATTAGGCAATTGGGATTGACATGTGTACACTGATGTGTGTAAAACTGATGACTAATTAGAACCTGCAGTATAAACAAACAAACAAAAAACAACTAATACTGAACTCTCATTGGGTTATTTGTATTGAAATATGTTAATATAAATGTTTCAGACATTACATGAAATTTCTATAAATCTTATATGTTCTGGTATAATGTTGTAAGTCATAATTATAGTTATTTTTTTTAAATATATATCTCAGAAATAACCAAAAAAAAAAAAAGACAGGAGTGTTTACATCAAAAAGATCAGTTTCATTTAGTCATATTCTTATGATTCCAGACTTGTCATTATCTTGCCTAATAAGAAGGATGGAAAAAATCTATGTGTGTATATATATATATTATATACATATATGTATACATATATATGTGTATTGTGTGTGTGTTTTCCAATTTTTTTATTTCATATTTTTCATATTTATGCATACCTTGAACATACTGTGGATTTGGTTCCAGACTACCACAGTAAAGCAAATATCATACTAAAACAAGTCCCAAGGACTTTTTGGTCTCCTAGTGCATACAAAAGTTATGCTTACACTATACTATAGTCTATTAAGTATGCAATAGTGTTGTGTCTAAAAAATAATGTACGTACCTTAATTAAAGATACTTTCTTGGTAAGAAATTCTGTTATCTGAGACCTTCAATGAGTTGTAATCTTTTTGTAATAGTAACATCAAAGATCACTGATCACAGATCACCATAACAAATACAATAATAATGATAAAGTTTGAAATATTGCAGTAATCACCAGAATGTGACACAGAAACCTGAAGTGAACAAATACTGTTGGATAAAATGACACCAATAGACTTGCCTGATGCAGGGTTGCCACAGACCTTCAATTTGTAGACAAATGAAGTGATCGACAAGGGATTAATCTCCAAAATATATAAAGAGCTCATGCAGCTCAATATTTAAAAAACAAACAACCCAATCAAAAAAATGGGCAGAAGACCTAAATAGACATTTCTCCAAAGAAGACATACAGATGGCCAAGAAGCACATGAGAAGCTGCTCAACATCACTAATTATTAGAGAAATGCAAATCAAAAGTACAGTGAGGTATCACCTCACACCAGTAAGAATGGGCATCATCAGAAAACCTACAAACAACAAATGCTGGAGAGGGTGTGGAGAAAAGGGAACCCTCTTGCACTGTTGGTGGGAATGTAAATTGATACAGCCACTATGGAGAACAGTATGGAGGTTCCTTAGAAAACTAAAAATAGAATTAGCATATGACCCAGCAATCCCACTCCTGGGCATATACCCAGAGAAAACCATAATTTAAAAAGACACCTGCACCCCAATGTTCATTGTAGCACTATTTACAATAGCCAGGTCATGGAAGCAACCTAAATGCCCATTGAGAGACGAATGGATAAAGAAGATGTGGTACATATATACAATGGAATATTACTCAGCCATAAAAAGGAATGAAATTGGGTCATTTCTAGAGACGTGGATGGGCATAGAGACTCATACAGAGTGAAGTAAATCAGAAAGAGAAAAACAAGTATCGTATATTAATGCATATATGTGGAATCTAGAAAAATGGTACAGAAGAACTGGTTTGAAAGGCAGAAATAGAGACACAGATGTAGAGAGCAAACGTATGGACACCAAGGAGGGAAAGTGGAGGAGTGGTGGTGAGATGAATTGGGAGATGGGGATTGACATATATACACTAATATGTATAAAATAGATAACTAATAAGAATCTGCTGTATAAAAAAATAAAATAAAATTCAGAAATTAAAGAAAAACTATCTTTGAAGTACAATAAAGCAAAGTGCAATACAATGAGGTATGCCTGTATATGTTATTTTATACATATTACTTTTGCTTGAATTCCAAACAAAAATTATTTCCACTGATTTCCCCATTGCTCTTTTTCTGCTCCATAAACCTCAAAAGCAGAAGCAGTTAGAGTATCCTAATAACTAGGGTACTCAAAAAAAAAAAAATCAGGGCCCTTTAATTGTTCAATTCCAGCAGTGCCATTAACATCATAGGTTATGCAGTGTATTCCTGTCTAACTTCTTCCATCCAAGAGCAAAACAAATGACAATTTTAAAACCACAGTCTGAATTACTTGTGCTTTTTTCTTAGGTGGAAGTATCACCTTTATAGCCAAAGTCAAGGCCGAAGATCTTCTTAGAAAGCCCACTATCAAATGGTTCAAAGGGAAATGGATGGACCTGGCCAGCAAAGCTGGGAAGCACCTCCAGCTGAAGGAAACCTTCGAAAGGCACAGTCGGGTATGACCCTGACCTCCTGCCGCAGGGGCTCAGCCAGCTCATTCCTCTGTGTGCGTAAAAGGTCATTTTCGGTTCATCTTTGAGAGACTTCAGTCCCAGAACGTCTGCTGGAGTTCCCATTCCTAGTGTTTACACTCTAATGCATTGCCCTGCTGTCCCCAGGGGCTTCAGAGCATTGCCTTGACCCCTCCCATACTGAGAACATTGTACCGGAATCCCCAGATACAGACACGTCTTTAAGCCAATGCTGAGGAACTGGGAAAATCACTGCAATGTGATGGCCTCTTTCTGTCGGCAAGGTAGGACTGAAATATGTCCGGATACATTTCATTGCAGGTGTACACATTTGAGATGCAGATCATCCAGGCTAAAGAGAACTATGCCGGAAACTACAGATGCGAGGTCACCTATAAGGATAAGTTTGACAGCTGTTCCTTCGATCTTGAAGTACATGGTAAGACAGACTTCTAGTCTGGATAAGTTTAATTTTTTTATGTTTATGAGGTATGAGAGGATAGAGGAGAATAAGGCCATTTATTAGTATGAGATTTGGGAAATAAAATTTCCTTTAAAACTGTGTGTGTTTCTGATTGTGGTAGTCTCAGCAAGCCTGCTGAATTAAATTGTTATGAGACAATTTACAAACAGAATTTGGAGGAATGTATTGTAAATGTCCCTTATCCATGCTATCTATGCTATTTAATCTCTCAGATAAGGGCCGATGACTTTTTTTGCTGCTACTGAATGCACCTGTTTCGTTTGGTCCTCTTATTCCCACTCAGGTTTGGGATAAGTTAATATGGGATGAAGATGCCAGGGTACCCAGGTAGAAGGGAGGATTCCTCTCATAAGGACTGATGTCAGATATGGAAGTTCTTCATCTATATGTTCTGTGTACTGCCAAGAGTGAATTTAATAGGAATAATTAAAGGTATATATGTACATAGGGGAAAAGACAATACTTCGATAAGTATACACAGGGAAACTTGACTTGGCAGCAAACATCATAAACTTAAAATGAATCCAAAGTGTGATGTAGCTACAAAAGACAAAGCTGAGGTAATTTAAAACCAGAGCGTTACAAGTGTTATAGGATCTAGGTTTAGGAAGCGATACCACTCTCTGTAACATGCTACTTGTTCCACATTTGAAGTAATGCCTCTGGCCATGGGTACCATACCTCCACTGGGATCCCTCCTGGAGTAGGGTAACTGGGAGATTGAAGAATCCAGGAACTATGCCCCCATTCAGCTTGAATGTGTAGATGAAGGAGGCCAGGCATCTATGACCCATTGTAAATAGGGGAAGGGCTGTCACACAGAAGGAAAAGGCCATTATCCATGTCCTTGAGAAGTGTTTAGGCAGATTAGAATCAAAAGGTGGAAATTAAGAGAAGGTGAATTTTGTCTTCACATTAGCACAAGCTCTTTCCTTAAAGCTATAGAGAGGCACAACAGAAGGTTGTGAGGGTCCCAGTCTGAGAGTTGTCAAGCAGAGGCTGGGTGACCGTGGGTGGTGGTGCTGTCAAGATTTCTGTAAGTGGGAATTTGGTCCTGACCACTGCTTCTTCAACCTGGCCAGGCATCTCTGAGAATCACCTGAGGGGCGTTTTCAGAATATTGATTTCTGGGAGCCCATCCCTGATCTGGTGAATCAAGATCTCCAGCAGGGAGATCAAGAAGCTGACATTTTTTAAGCTCCTTAGGTGACTCTAACGGGCATACAGGTGGAATGACAACTGGATACGGTAACTCCTAAAGTCCTTTCATTGATTCTGTGTGAGGGGGGATGAGGTGTGATGCCTCTGCAGCTCAGCCATTGGGAGGAGAACCATCCCCCCCTTCATCTGGCATTCCTTCCATCTGAAGAATCCCCACAGCCTGGAAAGGAACTGAACACAAAACTGCCTTCTTAATGGGTATTTATTTTATTGTTTTCTTTCCTTTCAAAGAATCTACTGGGACTACTCCAAACATTGACATCAGATCTGCTTTCAAGAGAAGGTAACTTCAAAAGGGTAATCTAGGTAGCTTTTGTATAACATGAAAGTGGAAGACTTTCAAAACACACTTTCCCTTCCTCCACACTCAATATTCCAAGTGAGATCGACTCTTCACTGAAGTCAAACGTGCTAAATAGTCAAAAGTTAGTGTTCAAGAGAAGCTGTGGGTTTAATGTGCCAACTCGTGTAATATGCTGATCATTTTTTAGAATATTCTTGTTATAGGAAGCTCCCATTGTATGGGTCTATGAGGCTTCTTCCTTAATTGCATTATTTTCTACCAAATGGCCCACAAAAATATATAACAATACACATCTCATATAGCATCAGTTAAGTGATATCAGAAAACTTACATTGCCTTTTATCTAGAAATCACGTATGGAGCAATTAAACCATGTGCCCAGAAAACTGCAATTAAGTAGCTACTTACTGAAGTTAGCACTATTTAAATGTGGAATTATCCTAAATGAAAGACCACTGAGTCTGCTGGAATAAAGAACATTGTAGAAAGGCAAAATATAGATACTTACTTGATTTATTTTGCAGCTGCCAAGGCTGAAACATCAGGGGGTCAAAGAAGAAAAATGAAAAGAATTTTCTAGCCTATGAGAAATGTGACTAGCCTTTTCCTGCCATTATTTTACGCTCTGTACTTAATTCTTCCAAAATACAAATTCATTCATGAGAGCAAATGTTTTGTTCTTAAGACTGAATCCACATAACAGTGTTGTTGAATAAGGAAAGTCATCTGAAACTAGCATAAAACAATGATCTAGTCTGTTAATAAAAGTCATAGTTCCCTCCTAAATTTTGAACAAATGAAAATTGTAATTACTTTTAAAAGATATTTAATACTTCCTGATCAGTCAATTGTATTTTTTTTTTTTTTTTTTTTTTTTTTTTTTGCGGTACGCGGGCCTCTCACTGTTGTGGCCTCTCCCATGGCGGAGCACAGGCTCCGGACGCGCAGGCCCAGCGGCCATGGCTCATGGGCCCAGCCGCTCCGCGGCTTGTGGGATCTTCCCCGACCGGGGCATGAACCCGTGTCCCCTGCATCGGCAGGTGGACTCTCAACCACTGCGCCACCAGGGAATCCCCAATTGTATTTTTTTATGTCATAACTTTCAAAATCTCTTACCTTCCCTTCACCCCACGTTCAGCAAATGCATAGATCTAAAACTACATTCATCCTATGTATAAGTCTATTTTAAGAGAGGAAGACGTAATCTACTAAGTTTTGGGCTTTGAGAGAATAGAGCTGTGTTTATGTCAAAAGGTCTTCTCCAAATACGTGCTATTAGAGAAATTTTGAAAACACATTATTTGAGCTCAATTCTTATAACTTACATGTTATACACACTGTTTTTAAACCCACAGACTCTTTTCTTAGAAACCATAACTAACATATGTAAAGAGCAGGAAACAAAATCTTCATTAAAAAATGAAACACGTAAGTAAATATGTAGTGCCGTTTAAATGTCAGCGCCATAGCTTCTATTATATTTAGAGTTTATATGAAATCATGAAGGTGGGTGCATGCCTAAATTAAGATGCATTTCTCTATAGGAAAGCACTTTTCAAAACTCCTAGTAAAGGGCTCAACAATTCCAAGACAATTTTTGGAAAATACGTTTTAAAAGGTATAAATATTAATAAGAAAATAAAAAGCTTATAATCCTTTCTCTTTAAAAGAGAAAGGAATGCATCTTTTAAAAAGCTCTGCACTATCTCCATTTTTGTTATTTTGGTATCACATTATCTGATTAATCTATTGATGGACACAAAGAGGTTACCTTTGAATATAAGTTTTGTACTTATATGTTTGACACTGGTACACTTCGTCCTCCAAGCCAATCTCTGTCTGACATGAATAACAGAGATCAGCAAAAGTCCTTTGCTTTTTACACAGGTATGTTTCCAGCACCCCCAACTTGCAAAAACAAAGTACTTTGTGTTGCTTGGCTTAAGTGCATTTGTGTTACTCTATTTTAACACAAATCCAAGCACTTTTATATATGCAATCTACAAAAATGTGCCTTCTGAAATCGTAGAGTAACACAAGCTCCTCATGTTCACTTTTCCACAAGTACATTGTCCAAAACTTAAAATGTCACTTGTGTGAAAAGAAAGTGTTTGTGTTGGTTTAGTCCTATGACTTGTGTGCTAGTACAAAATTGCATATACGTTATGTGTAGAGTGTTTGGGGGAAACTTGTGTATGTGTCTCAGCATTAAACCCGGATTTGCTTTTCTTTTGTTAATAACAGTGGAGAAGGTCAAGAGGATGCAGGGGAACTTGACTTTAGTGGTCTCCTGAAACGTAGGTGAGAATCCAGTGATGGAGTGAGGCGCTTTGGCCTGGAAATCTTTTAGATACCCACTCAGAGGAGTCAAGTTTAAAGTAGATGTTTTTCAAAGAATTTCTCATTTCTTAAAATGTGTTTTGTTTATGGAATACTATAACAGCGTTGACTAAGAAAGAGACAGAGAGACAACTGCATACTAATCTGTTAAAGATTTTAGCTGATGCTTTTACTTTCTTTTTAAATGTTTCATGAGTCTTCACATACTTTCTATGAAGGGGATGAGGAAATCTGAAAACTGAGACAGAGACTTAAATACCTGAATACTTTTTATTTCTCTCATGATTTCTATTATTTCAATCATGATTCCTTGTCACGATTGAATAAATAAAGCCTCCATCCTTCTGCTTTTGATATTTGACTGAAAAATCAATTTCAAAATTTTGGTAGAAGTCTTTTGGTGGAAGTCTCAGCAAGTATATATATATATATATATATATATATGTATATATACTTTAACATAGTATTGGTGATTTACTATATTTCATCAAATCTAAGACACCATTCATGTTAATATATACCTGTATTTTATAAATCACTAAGCAATGAAAAAAATTGCTCCAAATTGTTTATTATGACATACTATTGACTGTAAGGTACATCCTTATTTCAGAGATGTTTAAAATGTCCAAAAATGTGCACTTTTAGACGAGATAAAATATAGTAGTAAAATGGAGATGTGCTTAGTATTATCATTCACACTCCCTTAACTTTGTACTCTCTGGCAATAAAATTTATAGATTTTCATTATGGATATTTAATATACAACCATTTTATAGAATTTCTGCCCATAAATATGCATATACATAATCATAAATATACTATATTATATATGTGTTATATATAAAGATATACATATCTAGATATTTACTGTAGCACAGAAGCAACAAAAAGAAAATGAGTTTTGCTGGGATTGTGTTTATCTACCAAACTTGTGAATAAACAGTAAAACTATAATTCTAAATTAATGATATATAATATTGATAACAGTTTTCATTTAGCATTTTAGATTCACTTTTTATTATTTTTACTGCTTTCTGTGGTTACTAAAAAATCGTAAGTATAGATAGAAATGCTTCAAAACAAATTACAAATAGTAATAAATGGGCTTGTGTTCATTCTCAGTTTAGTTGGATGACTTTATTCAAGTCCCTGTGAATGAAAAATTCACCCCCAGCTCTAAACATTTAGGTTGAGAACAGAAATATTAACAGGTGTCATTTATTAATAACCAAATGGATATTAGCCAATCAGTAGACTTTGGCAGTATCAAAAACATTTTTCCTTCTCTGGATACTTCAAATAATCATTAGTCTCAATAATATTTATTAATTCCCCAGATGTATTTAAAGCAATAGTATATGAAGTGACCTTAAGTGAGCCTCACTCTTCCTGTTCTACAGGTGAGAAACCAAAGACCAGAGATGTTGAGTGACTTACCCCAAGTCACACAGCTAGTTAGAGGAAGGGCAGGGACCTAAATCCAAGTTTCCCTTTTCTGAGTCAGCACATTTCCTGTGACTCCACATAAGAAACGCCACTCTGAATCTGCCTCAAAAGTTGGCGCCTCGGACATTTATAGCACAAATTGAAACTTTAGGAAGACAAGAGAGGTTTTTTGTTTTTTGGGTTTTTTTTTTTTCCTGCATTTACTCAACCAGGAAAATACTAAATGCTCTTTGTGTAGAATATAATACTAGGTGATGTGAGGAAAAGAAATCCAGTGCCTTCTAGCATTTGGCACATAGAAAGAGATAGATACATATTTGTGGAAAGGAAAAGGTAGTGGTTAAAACATGAATTTGAGTCTCAACTCTCCCATTTACTAATTACTGTGCATGACTTTGGTCAAATTATATGTCCTCCCTGAGACTTGTTTTCCACATCTGTAAATGTGGAGAATAAAACTACTTAAGAGAAGTATTGTGAGAATTAAGTCAAATGTAAAAGGCCTGGCTCGTACAGGTGTCAAATAAATATCCACTTCCCCCCAAAATGTGACATTTTCCCTTGAAGAATTTATATTCGTAAAGTGACAAAATACACATACACACACACACACGATCAATCATTAAAAATGTAATACAGTAGATTATTAGGTGCCAAGTCTGATTAAAAGGAAAAAGAAAGAAAAAAGAACAGACTAGTTCTACCAGTAGTTTGCAGAGTAAAAGAAATCTCATTAATGATCAAAATGACTAGAGAAAAAAAATTACTAGAAAAAAATGGGCAGTCAACATGTCTCCAGTTCTCATTTTCTTTACATCCCCTAATTATTATTTTGACTCATAATTAGATTGTTGTTATCATAAGACTATATTCATTTAATGTACTATATACTAGTCCACTGGTATAACTTTAGAAATCATTGTGTTTGCCTACTAATTTGTGAATTGCATGTGTTTTCATTGTGGTGATGACATGTGGTTACCATTTCTACTCCTCCGAGAGTCTGTGGCAAAATCCCTATGAGTATAAATATCATTACAACCAACATCTTTATACAACAAAAGATCTCCCTGCCCTGAACAAAGTCAGCCTATTTCAAATAGACATTAGATAAATCACAGTCAGTCTTTTGGGCAGTATCTTGTTATGGAACTTGACCTATATAAATACTTAAAAGTTTATTCTACATAAAATTTCTATAAGTGCTCTGTATTTCACTAGGAGTGTCAAGTTATAGAAATTTCGATGTAGATGGAAGTACTGTAAATGTTATATAGGTCTATCCCCATGCTTGGAAAGGAATCAGTAGTGCCTGTAGAAATTTGGCTTTTTCTTCCTACTGAAACTTAATGTAGCCATGCAGATAGGGTCACGTGCAGCCACCACAGTAAGTATAGATATGTTCTGAATGAGTAAAGGAGACGCTACAGATGGCAGCCTTGACCTCACGTTCCAGTACAAAATAATGAATCCATCTCCTTGCAATTTGGGATTCAGTGAAGTGATGGAGAGGAAAGGAAGAAGGAAGAGGCAAGAGGTCATTGGTGTTTATATTAGGATTAAGGTCGTAGTAGAGTGGGGTGTATTTTGGTGTTTTAATGAGAAAAAAATGGTGAGGATGATTGGTTTTATGAATCTACCAACAAAACTGACTCAAGAAACACACTGAAAATGATGATCTTTATTACTGGCTTCCTCATATAAACATTCACCTCATTCATCTAGGTACATCTCAGTGTTTTATTTGTGCCTCTTGTTATCTATTTTAATCTAGTTTGATATCTTTAAATCTTTTCATCAATGTCAGGAGGACCCTTGAAATGTGTATGTAATTCTTCTTGGTTGAGATACAAATTGAACACAATGGAGTATGGCTTAGTTTAACAATGTGGGGACTCAGGCTAGTGTGACAAAAATAGAGCAATAATAAACTGGATTAAGGAAAGACCCACAGAGAATATATATATATACACACATACACATTTAAATTGCAATCCTCCAAGACTTCCTACAAAATATTTAAACGTTATATTTGAAATTTAGACTGCTTTCAGGCAGTGGTTATAGTAGATCAGGCAAATTATTACCAATATTTCAACTTCAGGACAATTTTCTTCAGCTTTTCAATTTCCCCATGTTAATAGAGGGTGTAATTACCATTTCAGTGAAATGAAGATAATAGTTGTGTCTTGAGTCTTTAAGAGGCATATTTTCCTAATGGTGTTACTAGTCCTTCCCACAAAGGTTACTGATGGACCAATGACCTCTCACTTCCTTCCATTTCCCAGATTTGCCTCAGCATCCTCTACTGGGCAAAAGACTTACACAACAATGGAAATTAGATATGCAGAAGTCATCCTTGCCTAATGCCACCCTAAACTCTATGTTCATATTTATATTCTCCTCCCCTTCCCTATGATTACAACCCAGTCTTTCCTCAAGAAATTCTGAAGCGGGTTGTAATTAATTGGACAATGCAAACATATGCAACTCATTATTTGCTAACATGATAGCATGAATCTGTTTTCACAGTGATGTTTAAGATGTGTTGACCGGTTTTCCTGGAAAAATCATATCCAAACCAGCATTATTCACAGTAAGCAGTCACTATAACATTTCCAAATTAACCTTAGTTGATAAAAAGAGTCAACTAAGCTTAAACAAAATTAGGACTACTTAGCTAGTGAAGGAAAACAATTTGAATTATATTTTGCATTTATACTAAGTCTCTTTCCCTAAAAGTGTTTATTCCTGAGTTTTGTTTCATTTTTTGGTTTTAAAATACAGACAAGTGTATGTACTTTAAATCATATATATGTGTGTATATATATTAGTTATATATGTTCTTTATATGTTCTTTTGACAGTGATCAAAATTTAGAGTCATAATTTTGATAATTACACTAAGAAATTACTTTCGCCTTGTTCATGGAACGCTTAATGACTTGCTTTACAGTTTCACATTTATATTTTCATGATTCATACCCAACCTGCTTCCAAAAAAGTTCAAGACAATACTTTAAGATGAAATATGAGAGATTTCTGGATCTCATTCTCTTTTTCTACTCTGACAATTTAGAAAAAAATAGTTTTCTCTTAAAAAGAATATGTATACAGAAAAATCATATGAAAAACAACCAAACCAAAACCAAAACAAAAAACAAACGCTTAGTCACAGTTTCAAATGTTTTTTGTATTAAAAAACAGCAAAAATGGTTAATGTACACATTTACTTACATGGTAGGGAAAATGCTATTTGCAAAATCCGAAGATTTGAAATGCTGGGTTTGTACCATCTCCACATAGAGCTAGGGTATGCACGCCAATGAAGGTAGAAAGAGAGCATTGTTCTTTCACAAACCAACACCTAAAATCTTCTAGTTCTTAATCCTTATTTCAATATCGATATCCTAGAGGAAAACATTTCTTTTAAGTTCCTTAAAATCTCACCTCCTATTTAGACTAGCAAGTTGAAAATAAGTAAACATATCTTAAGGATATTTCCTTGTATCCTCCTCTCCCCCTAATATTGTGTTTTTAACTAGGAAAACGCGAGCGTTAATATAAGTGCACGTATCTGATCTTTGACAATCTGGAAGTTTCCCTGAGACTTCAGGCAAAGTACACTTTCCCCTCGGCTTTAAGGACTCAGGGTTTAAACAGAGCTTGTAGCACTGACCCGAAAAATCGGTACCATACTCCGACCTTCCTTGTCTTTAAGGGCCAGTGGGCAGCTATTAAAATAGGCAATGGTTCTCCCCGGTTAGGGAGGTGAAACAGCAGGAGGAAGAACCTGAGATAGACGTGTGGGAGCTGCTGAAGAATGCGAAACCCAGCGAGTACGAGAAGATCGCCTTCCAGTACGGCATCACTGACCTGCGCGGGATGCTCAAGCGGCTCAAGCGCATGCGCAGAGTGGAGAAGAAGAGCGCAGGTGAGCACCCCTGGGGGAGATTAATCCTTCCTATTTCCTACTGGGTTTGGGGACGGACTAGTTGGGGTGGAATTTGCAGGGGTTACTCTTCTCTTGGTTAACTTGACTTCAGGTGAAGTAGTTTACTGCCCAGCACATCATAGGCTAAGCGGGTAGCAGACAGCTGCTGAAGGTTTAAGGTAACAGAAGGTGCATTACAGTGACACATACAATGTATTATATAATGGAATATTAAACATTCCCGCTGTTACTGGCAATTTCTCAGCGGCCCCTTTCTCCAGCCTCTGCATCTCTCCCTCACTCTCAAATTCCTGATGCTTATTTAGGCAGAGTAGATTCTATGTTTCTTTGTTTTACTGTTATATTATTCCACCCATTTGATGAGGCATGGGGAATTCACTTCTCACACCCGATATGGTTACCCAAGTGTTTAAACATGCCAATATTTGGGCAAGTTTCCACAGTACAAAAACTTTGACAAGCCTACTATTTCAGTCAGTCAAAGGCATTCCATTTAAGCTCACGAGTCATCGAAAGTATCTCATAAATTATATGATAAAAAACTGTGACATAGATGTACACAGATAATGCCAATGATCCTGATAATAATCATATTAGAATGAGCATGTTCTTCAAGTCCAAGTTTCATTTGGATACTTCGTATCATACATTCCCTGAAGAATGAAGATAATCATTTTTGAAGCCTCTTCAATAATTCTTATGTTTCTTCCAAAAGCATGTGGATTCTCTTTACATTTTTAAACCATCTTATGGTTTATAAATTGATTCAGACTCCTAAAATATAAGGGATAATTTGGAAGGTTCCTAATTCTTTCTTCTTCAGTCTCAATTTTTTATTTAGCTTTAGGTTCTCATACATATATTGACTATTCAAATTCATAGCATATGCATGTGAACATAGTTTTGCTTCTTCTCTCTTACAGCTTTTGCAAAAATTCTCGATCCTGCATATCAGGTTGATAAAGGAGGCAGGGTAAGATTTGCTGTGGAACTGGCGGATCCAAAGTTGGAGGTGAAATGGTATAAAAATGGTCAAGAAATTCGACCCAGTACAAAGTAAGTGGAATTTGCGAATAATCAGTGATAACTATACAAATCAAAGAGTAATTTGACTTAATTTTCTATGCCTAAAAGCACTTTTTAGTTATACCTGTATGATACAAAATCATATAGAGGGACAGCAAAAACTTTTCATGTATTTTGGAACCATCAAAATTATAGTACTATATAAATTAAACCCTGTTTTATGTTTTAATTCTATACAAACTATTTCAAGTGATTCCTAACCATGGATTTGTGTCACTGTAGGTTATATGTGATTACTTCAGAGCATTGCCAAACTTCTCCCAGTTCTTTTATAATCAAATTTTGAAAAAAATTGAAATCTATATTTGATATACCAGCTGGGAATCACACCTTATAATTAGATAACTTGTTTTTCCAGAGTAGCATTTAAAGCCTGTGTTTTACTGTTTTTTGGCCCTTTCCCAAATGAAGGAAACAGACTAATCCCTGATACCTGATGGTATCGCTAGTCTATTACGAAGCTACTTTACAGAGATCCTTCTCAGTCTGAGAGATTTTCAACTCCAATATATATTTTTTCACTTAACAGGAGCCACGTGCATATTTATAAAAGACTTTAATCCTGAATATCTGTCACTTCTGTGGTACAATTAGGTGGATTCCAATTTCTTAATGTGGTCATGCTCTCAGAGTGACTTTGTGATAATAATGTTTATATCTGGTAAAAATCTCTTGAAGGCATTCTGAATTTACCAAAAACATAATTTTTTTTTTTGTGGTACGCGGGCCTCTCCCCGCTATGGCCTCTCCCATTGCGGAGCACAGGCTCTGGACGCGCAGGCTCAGCGGCCATGGCTCACGGGCCTAGCCGCTCCGCGGCATGTGGGATCTTCCCGGACTGGGGTACGAACCTGTGTCCCCTGCATCGGCAGGCGGACTCTCAACCACTGCGCCACCAGGGAAACCCCAAAAACATAATTTTACTTGGTTATCTTTATCTAGAAAAATGTTGCTTAGTGTTTTGTTCTTGAAATCTTCAAGTTGAGAATTTCCCACATGAGAACTTTTCTTTAGTTCTGTTATGATGCCCTGATATATCCATCCATAATCTAGGTCACAGATAATCAAATTTTGCAATCTCCTTAGATTTCAGGTTTTTGTTTCCAAACACTCAACTTCTTTCTTAGTAGATGATATCTATGATATGATAACACTAGTTCTTAAGCTCATTTAAGAGAATCACATTCTATAGAATTTACCATCTATGTTAATGATTAAGTTCATATTATTGCTTAAATTGTATAATCATTTATTCACCCAATAAAATCTGTCTCACTGGGCTAGCAAGGAGTGAAATCAATGAATCAATGAAAAAGATCGTCTCTGTCCCTCAATAAAGTAGATGAATTGCTCATTTTTTAAAATGTACAGAGTTAAAAATCTTAGCCAACCCTGTTTTCCAACAATTGGTTCATTGGCAAATATGTGAGTACTGATTTATATTTGAAATGAAAAACATACATGAAAGAAAATGACAAATATTATGTGTAAATATGCATATGTGTTACATTACATGTTATAAAGATAGTCATTGGTTTCATGTTTGATGTTTATTAAACTACTAAGACATGGCTACATAAATTGCAGATCAAAATTACTATTTCTGACTTTCAAATATTACTGAATTATAAGCCAAATTTGCTGGCAATAAAGAAAAGAGTAAAATCAAGTTCACGGACTCTGTTTATCTTCCTTCTGTTTAAAACAGATACATCTTTGAACATAAAGGATGTGAAAGAATCATGTTTATCAATAACTGTGTGCTAACAGACGATTCAGAGTATTATGTGACAGCTGGTGATGAGAAATGCTCCACTGAGCTCTTTGTGAGAGGTAAAGTGAAATTTCTTACTGTAGCCATTAAGAGCCAGCAGCTCTCCTCTCAGGGATAATCAAAATGGAAATGATGAAGTGAGCTTTTGAGCTCCAGAGCAGAGACGGCAGTACCTCTAGAGATGGTTTATCTTGGGTGTTAGATTGGCTCTGGATTAAAGCCTCTCTGTACTGCCAGTTATTGTGTATCCTAATTAATCGTCAGGTTCGTTGAAGACTAGAAAAGCCAAAGGGAGAAAAAAACTGAGTAAAAATGCCCTGTAGTTTTGGCTCAAGCAAGCAGTATTTTGCCATATAATTGTTCTCGTGATAACTTCTGCAACCCAATAAAGTCTACTGGATAACCATTTCACACACTCAGCTGATCACAAATAGATTTCTCTTGGAACAGCTTCATTAGTAAAGGGCATCAGTCGTTGGCACTGAGATCGCTGAAGACCATCATTTACTAAGACATTGTGAAAGAGCTGGAGGGTGTCAGTGAAGCCATGAATCACTTATTTTCTTTATGAGGACCTATGATTAAGGCAGCTCTGTAATCTTGAACATCAACTGTACTTCAGTTCAAAAAGTTTTTAAAAAGACAATTCTGCAATCTCTATCATCCGTCTAGAACCAGAAGTAGAGAATTTTAGTGTTATACGTTCTCCTTCCCCAGAAATGCCTACCATCTGGTATCTTATTTGCCAAAAGAAGGATATCTGATACAATGTGTCTGCTCTCTAAAACAATAATTTATTTGATTTGAAGAGTTCTTAGAAAATTGGAAAAACTAACCCAGGGTTGCCAGCTATTTATTTTGCCATGAAAAAATCATAAAAAACCTACCTCCTACCTACCACCATCTAACCATGGCTCTATGATGGATGATACTTTCTTATTGTTGGTTTTTCATCTGTGAACAAACCCAGGATCACAAGGCAGGTTTTTGGACATTTAATGATTCTGATTTTCGTTTTTTTCACACTAGAGCCTCCAGTTATAGTGACCAAACAGCTGGAAGATACAAAAGCGTACTGTGGGGACAGAGTGGAATTAGAATGTGAGGTGTCTGAAGATGATGCCCATGTAAAATGGTAAATAGCTTTCCTGAGGTCTGTCCTTTTTTTTTTTTTTTTTTTTTTTTTGGGCTGTGTTGGGTCTTCGTTGCTGCACACAGTCTTTCTCTAGTTGCAGCGAGCGGGGGCTACTCTTCATTGCGGTGCACGGGCTTCTCATGGTGGTGGCTTCTCTTGCTGAGGAGCACGGGCTCTAGGCACGCAGGCTTCAGTAGTTGTGGCGCACGGGCTTGGTTGCTCTGCGGCATGTGGGATCTTCCTGGACCAGGGCTCGGACCCATGTCCCCCACATTGGCAGATGGATTCTTAACCACTGTGCCACCAGGGAAGTCCCTGTCCATTTTTAATAGACAAAAAAAGTACCTTCATAGTTTGGAGAACAGGAAATTGCAGATATGAAAAGGATCTCAACCTCATTCGTGTTAGAAGTTTTAACTAAAACTATACTGAGATACTGGGTTTTTTTTCCACCTGTGAAACAGAAAACTGAAAAAAGATCCAGAAATCTATATTGGTAAGGATATAGGGAAATAGGCACTTACTAATAAATGGATGGCTCAAGGTTCTCCAGGTCTGTTTGACTCCAAAGCCCATGGGTGCTCTATACCATGCTTACTCTCACTATGCCATACTGGCAAGTTACATGGAAAATATACTTTTTTTCAAAAAAAAAAGAAAAAATACTTTTTTCATGTTATTCCTAGTAACTTTATTGTTAAGTATCTCAGAAAAATACTTTAGACTGAGAATTACCAATTACTTTAACAGTTCTTAAAAATAAAAAGCATAGTTTTGGGGTCAGATGAGAAGTGTTTTCTCAAGTTCTCTGTGAGTAACCTCAAAATTAAAGACTAGACGATTCGGAATCTTAAAATCTTAATTGAGAAACAGAGTAAATTATGCAGCAGGAATCTCTAGTAATTGGTACAGGATAGATTGTTCATTCTAACCTAGAATCACAACTGTCTTTAAAGTGTATTAAAATGATATTCTTACTAGTGTGTGTCAAGAGCCCAACGTAGGTAATATCCATTGTTAGCATCTTTATCTGATTGATCTTAAATGGAAAGAGTGGGCTTATGTTTTTAATGTCATTTTTCAGACAATACTTGTTACAATATTAATCTATTGATACATGGATCCATACATTCTTTAATTCAACAAAAAGGTCTTGAGTGTCTGGTATCTGTCTCCTGAAGGGTCTTTTATAAAACTTTTTTTTATAATCTATTTTAACTCAGGTTTAAGAATGGTGAGGAAATCGTCCCTGGTCCAAGATCAAGACACTACATTAAAGTTGAAGGCAAAAAACACATTTTGGTCATAGAAGAAGCAACAAAGGCTGATACTGCAGAATATTCTGTAATGACAACAGGAGGACAGTCATCTGCTAAACTTACCGTTGACTGTAAGTAAGACTTCCTTGGATGTCTTCCAAGCTGTTTTACTAGTGTCTTGTGTTTGTTAATTCAGTTTTAGGAGAGTTTCAATCTATTTGGCTTGTACTTGTGGCAATTTTAAATATGTAAAATGAGATTCCATTCCAGCTGAGTGTCTACGTCATATCAGTCAGGGACTCTAAGAACTTACTTCTCAGTTTAATAGTAGAATACCAATATTGGGAAGGAAGTATAAAAATCAGCTGCCAGAGAAGTTACCCAAATGGTTAAGAAATATTTCAGTCCCCAAACCATATAAATACATGATAAATACTTAGATATGATATCAAATCCTGATATCCTGTTTGCTTAATCCTTTGGTGACCTTTGGTTTGGTGAATTTGCTATCTCTTCAATAAACATTCAACATTCTTCAATTACATTTGGGCTGAGAAGTTGCTCAAACTAATGGGTCTCAATTTAGAAGACTAAGCTAATTTGCCGATATGCTTTTTTTTTTTTCACTTTTTTTTTTTTTGCGGGTACGCGGGCCTTTCACTGTTGTGGTCTCTCCCGTTGTGGAGCACAGGCTCCGGACACACAGGCTCAGCGGCCATGGCTCACGGGCCCAGCCACTCCACGGCATGTGGGATCTTCCCGGACTGGGGCACGAACCCGTGTCCCCTGCATCGGCAGGCGGACTCCCAACCACTGCGCCACCAGGGAAGCCCGCTTTATTTTTTTTAAACAATTTTTTAAAAGATTTTTTTAAGTCGTTATTGAATTTGTTACAATATTGCTTCTGTTTTTTATGTTTTGGTTTTTTGGCTGTGAGACATGTAGGATCTTAGCTCCCCAACCAGGGATCGAACCTGCACCCCTTGCATTGGAAGGCAAAGTCTTAACCACTGGACCACCGGGGAAGTCCCCCGATATGCTTTAGAGGCGTGAAAGAATTCATGTCCTTTTCCAAATGCCCCCTAATGGTAGTCAGCTCTTAATGGCAGAGTCTGTCCCTTCCAGTTAGCCATGAAAATTAGAATAGCGAACTTCACAAGAAGATCGGTAATACATGCAGAGCAGAAACTCTGCTTCCTTATTTCTTTCTAAGTCCAGGTGCAATTCATATGATTATTGAATTATTTGGAAGTAATCGCAATACACTGCTTATGTTTTGTGGAATGATGGCCATTGTAGTGTAATATCAAAAAGTTTTTTCAACCATAGGCAGCTCCTTATCTGTTTAAAGCAATTACGGTCAGTCCTGCTGTAATGTAACATATGCATTTCTAAAAATTACTGTGCTGTACAAAGTCATGCAATAAAAATCATAGGGCTAATGGGGAAAGTGGGGTTAAGAACACAACACTCAACAATTTTGTCAGGGACACATTTTTTAAAAAATAAAATGATAAGTTATAAGAAAAAAACAGTAGTACAGTTTTACAGATGTTAAATGGTTAATAAATACTACAATAAATACGGCACTTTACCTTGAAAAAGACCTGAAATTTGCTTGTGGAAGTGGTGTCAGAAGTGTTGCAGTTTGTGAGCTATTGTGAAGTAGTGGAAGGAGGTTATTTGAAATTGGATGGAGAGCTGTCATCTCAGATGTGCACGGATGTGGCGCATTTAACATGGGTGAACTAAAGCAGCTGGTGGATGTTTGAGGCGTACGTGTGTGCTCTGTGCGGTCCTACCTGACTCAGTTCAGCTGGGTGCCGTTTTCTGGATTCACCTAGTCTTTCTCATGAATAAAATCATGCTTAATCGAACGTGAAATGTGTGTTATGCTCTGTCCCCAAATATTTCAACTGCATTGAACAAATTCTCATTTTCAAAACAAGCATTATAGTGAAACTGTACCATTGTGAAATGACACCGTCTTGGCCTGTCTGGAATTTAGATTTGGCACTTAATAACCATCTATTATTTCTGCAGTAAAACCTCTGAAGATATTGACGCCTCTGACTGATCAGACTGTAAATCTTGGAAAAGAAATCTGCTTGAAGTGTGAGATATCTGAAAACTTATCAGGAAAATGGACTAAAAATGGCCTCCCCATTCAGGAGACTGACCGTCTAAAGATTGTTCACAGGGGAAGGCAAGTAAGCTAGGGTGGTCCCCAAGTGAGGGCTGGTCCCCATCTTCACTTCTTCTGCTTCCTAAATTACATGATTGGTAAGGATGTTTGGGGAGTACTCATAGGGAGAGGCTCTATTTCCGGTTCTTTGCTTTCAAATAGCAAGGATATGTGATTCCTCTGTTGTACATCATGTCCTACCTGTGATCCTGTACCTGTACCTTACAGTGAGGTGCTGTGTTACTTCAAAACCCATTGACTGAGTCTTTCCATATAAACATGAGCTTAGAGGATACTGAATTCTAGTTCAGGAACTGGTTGAATTGGATTCACTGTCCCTAACCAATAAGTGTCATATGACCTTTCCACAATTTTTTTTGCTGAGGCGGGGGGACGGTTTGCATAATACCCTAGAATCTAGCAAAGATGTAGGAGAAGAGTTCTTAAACTAGGATCCATGGATTTTTAGGAGACTGTGAATGAACTTCAGGGGCCCCCATAAATCCTTTGAAATTGTAAGCAAATTCTGTGTGTACAAAAATACTTGTTTTTCTCCGGATTGAGGAGCCGTAGTGTCCATCAGATATTCACTGGCTCATGCTGCCAAAAAAGTTAAGAACTATTGTTCTTATGCCAATACTTTATAATAACTATAAATGGAGCATAACCTTTAAAAATTGTGAATCACTATGTTGTATACATGAAATATATAATAATGTATGTCAACTAGACCTCAACTTTTTTTAAAAAAAGAACTGTTGCTCTTAGGTTTGCATAAAAAGCCAAAGTCAGGTTATTCTTGGTAATTTCTTGAATCTTAAAATATGGCATCAGTGAGGTGTTATCTTCTATCCTTTTTTAAGCTATGAGATTTTAAAAAGGAACAAGAGATTCTTGCATAGTAAGCGGGCTGTATTTGTAGAGATAGTTTCATATAGCCCAAAATAAATACTGAATATGGATCAATAAATAGGATAATTAAGGCATCACGTTATTCTCAGTCTCTCTCCAGGCTGCACTAAACAAGTTAAGATAAAACCAGGTGTCTCCTCAGTTTGGGTCCTACACAGTCTAAATCTTTGCAAAGTCTTAGAAATATGTTTTTTCATTTCCTTAGAATCCACAAATTAGTGATAGCCAATGCTCTCGTTGAGGACGAAGGTGATTATGTATTTGCACCAGATGCCTACTCGGTTACTTTGCCTGCCAAGGTTCATGTTATTGGTGAGTAGATAAAAGAGATCATTGCAGAGTTGTGTTCTTGTTTTTCTGGTTTTGCTTACCTTGGAATTATATTCAAAATGTGATATTTAAAGAAAAATACATGAATTGGTAGTAATCGCTAATCATAATAGTTGATTCTTAAGAGGTCTTGACAACGAAGTAGTTTTGCAAGGTACCAGGCACCAACTACTTTGACTCCGCTTATATCCTTTTTGACTGGATAAAATATTGGTTACTACCAATGTTTAACACTAGCCAAGTACTAACCCAGATAATCACATGGAAATAACCGTCTGGTAACAAAGGCCACGGTTAATATTCCAGATCCTCCGAAGATCATACTGGATGGTCTTGATGCTGACAATACAGTGACAGTAATTGCAGGAAACAAGCTTCGTCTAGAGATTCCCATCAGTGGAGAACCACCTCCTAAAGCCATTTGGAGCCGAGCAGATAAGGTTTGTTCTATACACACACACACACACACACACACAAACACACACACAGCCTACCCTACTCCCTGTCTCCCGTGAGTCACATGAAAGAAGGCAGCAAATAAATGTACAGTAAAGATGTAACTCCTTTAATAAAGAAAGATTACTGATTTTCAGGCAAATATAATAACTATTCATTTGCTTTTCATATTTCTGACTACCTACTATGTGACCCTGTGCATATGCATATGAATGTTATTATGTGCAGTGAATGAGGTTCTACCTTTCCTTCTAATGGGTGTCAGGGAATGGGGTGGAAGAGAAATAGACAATGAATTATTAAATAAATAAATAAACAAAGTCACTTTGGATAGTGATGAGTGCTACGAAAATTAAAAAAAACAAAACAAAACAGGCTGGGACTTCTCTGGTGCTGCAGTGGTTTAAAATCCGCCTACCAATGCAGGGGACACGGGTTCGATCCCTGGTCCAGGAAGATTCCACATGCCACAGAGCAACTAAGCCCATGTGCCACAACTACTGAGCCTGTGCTCTAGAGCCCGCAAGCCACAACTACTGAGCCTGCGTGCCACAGCTACTGAAGCCTGTGCGCCTAGAGCCTGTGCTCAACAAGAGAAGCCACCACAATGAGAAGCCCGTGCACCGCAAGGAAGAGTAACCCCCTCTCGTCGCAACCAGAGAAAGCCTGCGCACAGCAACGAAAACCCAATGCAGCCAAAAATAAAATAATTATTTAACAACAACAAAACAGGGTAATATGATTAATAAGTGACTGCATGGGGCATGAGAACAGCCTCTATGAATGACAACAAGAAACCATTTTGAGAAGATCAAAGCAAAGAGATTTCCAGTTGATGTCAATGCAAGTGCAAAGAACAAGAGGAGAGAATGCACTTAATGTGTTGGAGGAATACAAAGAAGGCCAGTGTGGCCAAGGCAGCGTGAGTGAGGAGGAGAATAATAAATAAGATTGGGGTGGTAGAGTAGAGCCGGCTCAGGTGTGACTCTGCAACTTCCTATATAAAATGTTTTAGGCGCAGTAAAACTGTTCCATATGATACTAAAATTATGGATACGTGTCATAGGTTTGTCAAAACCCATAAAATGTACAACACCAAGAGTGAACCCTGATGTAAACTATAGACTTTCAAAGATAATGTGTCAATGTAGGTTCATTAATTATAACAAGTGTACCCACTCTAGTGGGGGATGTCAGTAGTGGGGAAAGTTATGTGTGTGTGGAGACAGGGGTTATATGAGAACTCTTTGTACTTTTTCCATTCAATTTTGCAGGGAACTCAAAGCTGCTCTAAAAAATAATTTGTTTTTTTTTGTTTAAATGTTGGAGAGTGTTTCCTCCTTTTCCATTTTCTGGAGGAAAAAAAAAGCTTTATTGAGCTATGGGACAACTTCAAGCAGTCAAATCTATGTGTAATTGGAGTCCCCAAAGAGGGGGACATAAAAATATATAGAGAAAAAATGGCCCCAAATTTTCCAAATTTGATAAAAACTAGAAAATCTCAGATACAAGAAGCTCAATAAAATCCAAGTACAAGGAACATTAAGACATCTACACCAAGACCCATCATAATCAAATTGCTCAAAACCTGTGGTTAAGAAAAAATCTTAAAAGTAGTCAGAGGGCTTCCCTGGTGGCGCAGTGGTTGAGAGTCCACCTGCCGATGCAGAGGACGCCGGTTCGTGCCCCGGTCGAGGAAGATCCCACATGCCACGGAGCGGCTGGGCCCGTGAGCCATGGCTGCTGAACCTGTGCGTCCGGAGCCTGTGCTCCGCAACGGGACAGGCCACAACAGTGAGAGGCCCGTGTACCGCAAAAAAAAAAAAAAAAAAAATGTAGTCAGAGAAAAAGTCACGTTAAACCCGTGGGAACAAAGACAAAGATGACAGCTGATCTCTGGAAACAAAGCAAGTGAGAAGACAGTGGAGCAACGTTTAAAGGGGGAAAAACTGTCAACCTAGAATTCTATACTCAGTAGAAATAATTATCAGAAACGAAGGCAAAATAAAATTATTTATATACAAAAGCTGAAAGAAGTCATCTCCAGCAGACTTGCACTACAAGAAATGTTAAAAGAAGTCCTAAGGTCAAAAGGAAATGATACTAAGATGAAAACATTTTCACAAAGGAGCTATCAATAAGTGGGTCAGAAATAATAACTACATGGATAAATGTATAAAATATTTTTTCTTATTATTTAAATCTCCTTAAAAAGATACTTGGTTTTTTAAACAAAAATAATAACAATGTGCCATGGCCTTCAAACATAAGTGTAAGTAAAATTTGTAACAATGAAAACATAAGGCCAAGAGGGGAGAAAGGAAGTAAGGATTGAAAGGAGTGAAATGGATGTATGCTATTGTAAGTTTCTTTTGCTAAATGTAAAGTATCATAATACCACGTGAAGGTAGACTATACTATAAACCCTAAAGGAACCACTAAAATAATAAAACAAAGAGTTACAGCTAATAGGCCAACACAGTATGTAAAATGGAGCCACAAAAACATATCTGATGAATCCAAAAGGAGGCAGCAAAAGAGACACAAAGGACAGATGGGACAAATAGAAAACAATTAGCAAGATGATAGAATTACAAAGAAAAATAGGTAAGTTAGAGATTTTACTACTTTTCTCAATAGCTGATAGAACAAAATGTACAAGTTTTGAGAAATACTATCAACCATCTTGATGTAGTTGACATTTATAGAACACTCCATTGAACAAAGTAGACTGGGCATTATTTTAAGATGCACGTGGAAGATTTACCAAAATAGACCATAAATAAGTCTCAGTAAATGTGAAAGGATTCAGGTCATGCAAGATATATTCTCTGACCACAGTGGAATTAATTAGAGAACAATAACAGAAAGATTTGGAAAATTTCCAAATATTTAGAAACTAAGTAGCTTTTTTAAAAAGTAACTCATGGATCAAAGAAGAAATTACAAGGGAAATTAGAAAATATTTATGAACACAACACATATCAGAATTTGCAAAATAGCACTAAATCAGTACTGAATAGCCCTATATCTATGAAAGAAATGAAATTTGTAGTTTAAAATCTTTTCACAAAACAAATTCCACATCTAGATGGCTTTATTGGTTAGTTCCACCAAACATTTAAGAAAGAAATAATACAGATTCAATGCAAACTCATCCAGAAAATTGAAGAAGAGAAGATAGGAATACTTCCCAACACATTCTTTTTTTTTTTTTTTTTTGCGGTACGTGGGCCTCTCACTGCTGTGGCCTCTCCCGTTGCGGAGTACAGGCTCCAGACGCGCAGGCTCAGCGGCCATGGCTCACGGGCCTAGCTGTTCCGCGGCATGTGGGATCTTCCTGGACCGGGGCACGAACCCATGTCCCCTGCATTGGCAGGCGGACTCTCAACCACTGCGTCACTAGGGAAGCC
This sequence comes from Tursiops truncatus, assembly GCF_011762595.2. Classification (NCBI taxonomy): domain Eukaryota; kingdom Metazoa; phylum Chordata; class Mammalia; order Artiodactyla; family Delphinidae; genus Tursiops; species Tursiops truncatus. The sequence goes on along the minus strand of NC_047044.1, from coordinate 19,922,500 downwards.
CCCCCAACACATTCTTGAAGGCCAGTATTACCCTTATAGCAAAACCAGAAAAAGACATTACAAGAAGAGAAAACTACAAATCAATATCACTCCTGAACAGAGATGAAAAAATTCTAAACAGAATTTAGCAAATCAAATCTAAAAATACATAAAAGGAACAGTACATTATATCCAGGTGGGACTTATCCCAGGAATGCAAAGGTAGGTTTAACATTTTCAAATAAGTTAATATAATTCAGCATATTAACAAACCAGAGAAAAAATGTGGTCATCTCGATAGACACAGAAAAGCATTTGACAGAATCCAACATCCATTCCTAGTAAAAATCTCTCAGCAAACTTGGAAGTGAAAGGAACTTCCTCAGCATAATAAAAGACATCCATAAAAATGCTACAACTATAATCCTACTTAATAGTGAAAGGTTGAATTCTTTCCCTTTAAGATGAGAAAGAAGAGAGAAAAGATGTTCACTCTCACCACTTCTGTTCAACATTGTACTGGAGGTTCTAGCCAGGGCGATCAAGCAAGAAAGAGAAGTAAAAGACATCCATTTTGGAAAGGAAGAAGTAGAACTGTCTTTATTTGCAGATGACATAATCATTGATGTAGAAAATCCAATGTAATCTGCAAAAAAAATCTACTAGAACAAATGGTCATAGTAGCCTTATTTGTAATATTCAAAAGCTGAAAACAATGCAAATTCCATCAGTGGGTGAATGTATAAACAAATTGTAAGAAATTCATACAAGGGAGTACTGCAATAACTTGGATGACTCTCAAAATAATTATGCTGTGTGAAAGAAGCTGGAACAAAAAACAAAGAGTATTTTTTAAAAGCCATTAAAAAAAAACCTGACAGTACCAAATGCTGGCAAGGATATGGAACAATTAAACTCTCATACATTGCTGGTGGGAATGCAAAATGGTACATCCACTTTGGAAAACAGTTTGGTAGTTTTTTATAAAGTTAAGCATGAGCTTACCATAAAACTCCCCAAGGCTATTCCTAGGTATTTACCCAAAAGAAATGAAACACATGCCCACACAAAAACTCGTATAGGAATGTTCATGGCAGACTTATTTATAATTGTCAAAACCTGGAAATGACTCAAAAGTCCAATTGTACAAACATATTCCAACTGCACGTGGAATATACAATGGAAAACTACTCAACAATGAAAAGGAACGTACTAGTAATACAAGCAGCAACATGGATCAGTCTAAAAATATGCACTTGGAAGACTACATACTGTTTGATTCCATTTATATGGCATTCTGGAAAAGGGGAAACCAAAGGGGCAAATAACAGACCAGTGGGTGCCAGGGACCAGGACGTGGGGTTAGTGGGTTGCATGCCAAGGAGCATGGAGACACTGTGAGATGTGATGGAAACAGTCTGTAGCTTGATTATGGGGGTGGTTACACACTCACATAAATTTGTCAAAATTCATAGATTATATATCTAAAACTATGAATTTTACTTGATGTAAATTATAGCATAAGAAACAAAATAAAACATAGAAATATGAAGAGGATAATATAACACCACCCTAAGTAAGTTATTTTTCTTTTCAAGCAGAACATCTTTTACAATCTTAAGATTAGAATTTGGCTAAACTGAGGAAATTTTTTTCTATTATAAAATGAGAATTATGAAAGCCATTTCAAGTATTCTTACCGTTGCTACAATCTTATGTTATTGAAGACTTACAAGTCCTAATCCAGACACAAAACAGTAGAGTTGATAACAGTGGCAAATTACCCTCTTTCTAAATTGCTTTGACCTTTCTCTGTTTTTCCTCTTTGTATATTGGCTGTCTATTATTGCATGGAAGATATGGCCTGGGAATCAGAAAAATGTAATGCTGCTTTAAACTTCTGGTGTAAGGAAGAAGGAAGGCGAGAAATGAAGGAAAATAAGAAGGGGAAAAGGAGAAGGAGAAGAAGGAGAAAAGAAAGAAAATATAATAGAAGTCTCAACCTCACTCTGTCTTTACTTTGGGAATTAGATGTTTCATTCTTTCATGTCTACTGGAAGGGAAAACTCAGTACTCAACTTGTATGGGAAATTGGCACTGTGGCCTTCTTCAACCCTTTTCAGTATTTTTAAATTTCCGAGACATCTAAAGAAATGAACAAATCATTATTTAGTTTCTGATATGAGTTTAAGTATTTCTAATTTCATGTACAAAGAAACTCTTCTCCTAGAATGACACTTCTGCGCTTGTATTTTTGGTCCTCCAACTTTCTCTTTAAGGAGTTAATGGGTAGTGAACTCTGGAGTCAAATCCCTGTTCTACCACTTCTTAGCCGTGTAACCTTGGGCCACAGTTCTTCCCATGTGTAAAATGGGATGACAATACTTTTGTCCTTAGAGCTGGTGGAGGATTAAACTAAGAACACATATTTCAGGCATTAGCACCATGTCCAGCTTAAGTGCCCAGGCACCCTGGAGGTGTCCTTGTTGTTTGCATAGGTCATGCCACATTGTATTTCTTTCCTCTGTAGGCTATTATGGAGGGCGGTAGCCGAATAAGAACTGAAAATTACCCTGACAGCACCACTCTGGTTATTGATGTAGCAGAAAAAGATGATTCTGGTCTTTACCACATAAATCTGAAAAATGAAGCTGGGGAAGCCCATGCAGCCATCACGATTAAAGTTGTGGGTAAGACCTCTGAGTCAGCAGACTTCTAGAATCAGGCTGACACGTCTAGATCCAAAGTAGACTTTGCAAGTTCTTGGTTCTCTCAGCTTTTCTGGGTAGCCAACAAAGAAGCACACGGTATAGCTGTATTTTATAAATCACTGCCTTTCTTTTTTTATCTTTGCCACTTCTTTATATGTCTTTCTTTCTCTTTTCTTTCCTTTTTCTTCCTTTTCCTTTCCTTTCCTCTCTTGTCTCTTTACTTGCCTAGAGGACTAGTTGCGGTGAGGAGTAGCTAAGGTTAGCCTTTTGGGGTTGCTGTCATTAGCTCTCCACAGTCACACTCCCTTTCCGTGCCCTCTACAGTCACTGACACACAATTGCTAAATAATTTCCAACATCACACTCACTGTAGAGGAGTAAGATCTGCCTTGGTTCTTAGATGACCATTTAAGTCCATTTTTCCTGATCCTGAAATCAAGTGAACTGAGTATGGCAGATTACTGGTGGTCCAAGGTCTCATGATCTCTTCATCCCACTTTAGCTTTCCCTTCAGAAACATATTACTTTTTTTTCTTTTCTCTCTCTCTTTTTTTTGGCCATGCCATGTGGCATGCGGGATCTTAGTTCCCCTACCAGGGATCGAACCCGTACCTGCAGCAGAAGTGCAACGTCCTAACCACTGGACCACCAGGGAATTCCCAAGAAACATATTTCAAATTGATCCAAAACTAAGGTCACTTTGTTATGTACTGAACTCTATTTATAAGACATGGTAACTTGCCATTTTTGACTTGGATTTCTACCAGTCAACATCTTATACAACAACTGATGTAAAATGTGCAGTAATTAGTCCTTGATTCAGTTCTGCTGCAAGGTCACTTCTGTGGTTAAAAAACAAAAAAACAAAATCACGTCCAACATTTAGGCAATCATTTCTTAGTCGCCATTTTCAAGGTAAATAACAGAAGTCTTGGGTTTCATACGGTTCTGTAATGTGACACTAGTTTAAAGGATTTGGAGACATCGTTATTTTATTTGTATCGGGCTCACCTTCCCTGATTCCATATGGAGCGTGACGTTGCACCCAAATTAGTTACCCAGTGCACTTCAGTAAACATGGAAAAATAATAAGAAATAACCTTGCTTCTATGATTATCATCCAAAAACATATTTTCCAATGAACATTCTTCTTTGTGCTCTCACTCCCTCAATTTCATTTTATTTTATTCTATTCCATTTCTTGTTTGCTACAGATGTCCCTGATCCTCCAGTGGCGCCGAATGTGACACACGTGGGAGATGAGTGGTGCATCATGAACTGGGACCCTCCTCTCTATGATGGAGGGTCCCCAATCTTAGGTAACTGCGTGTTGGTCCATCTGTGGACCTGCCAGCGGAGTTGGTGTCCTCTTTATGCACATTAGTACAAAGCACATTTTAAAATACTGCATTTAGAAGAAAACTTTTAAATATCCATTCACATTGAAATATATTGGGGGATGCTTTATAAGTACTTGAGATTTAAATAGCTCTGATGAATATCATCTGATTGCCTGTCCTCTTTTTTTGTTTGACGTTTCTGTTCAATATATAATTTTGAAACAACTATAGGTCTAACTTTATTCTGGTCAGTAAATGCCTAGATCCATAGAATTATGTCTATGAGGCAATTTCTTCTAGAGTTAAATACTTAGAAGAATTTGCTTCCCCTGTGGAACAGGAACTTTCTTCTACTTGCTAATAATGAAACTCACAAAACTGGTTATTTCCCCCTTCTTACATTGCTGGGACTCAAAGCCACATCTGTTGCTCAAATAGAGTGACTATGTAAGTTTCTATGGCCTACATATCTGTGGTTTATTTTTTCTCTTCTCTTCCTAGTACAATTTTAATTTTTTCTAGTCTTATTATTTTTATCTATATCCCATGATGTTAATATTTGTATTATTTATAATCTCTCTCAAAAAAACCAATGGAATAAGATGGGTTAAAAATACATATATGACTATTTCACTTAGAGTGCTGAGAATATGGGAAATTTTTGAACATTCTAATATCTGACAAAGTTTAATTTTGGAGACCAAGGAAAAACTTCAGTTTCCATTTTGCGTCCCCTTCAGGTTACTTCATTGAGAGGAAAAAGAAGCAAAGCTCCAGGTGGATGAGGCTGAATTTTGATCTCTGCAAAGAAACAACCTTTGAGCCCAAGAATATGATTGAAGGTGTGGCCTACGAGGTCCGCATCTTTGCCGTCAATGCCGTTGGCCTCTCCAAGCCCAGTATGCCCTCCAAACCTTTTGTTCCATTGGGTGAGTCAAGAGAGGTGTGTCTTTGTCATGAAAATCGTTGCCCCAGATTGTGACTGCTTCCTTCTGACCTCTAACTGGAGCAGACCTGGAAGCTTCTTAGAGTGATACAGGAGTAGGAGACTAGAGGTGGTTAGGGGCAATTTTCTAAGAAATTACAAGCAACACAATAGAGTTGAATGCCTTCATAATGTAGGCCCTGGAATTTATTACCAGAATCCCAAGGACAGCTGTGGGTGGCTCTGTTTGCCCCTTCCCACTGGAAACATGTAGCTGGGCCCATTGACACAAGACTACCCCCATTTGTCCTTCTGAAAGTATAACCCAGCACCCTGGTGTAAACACTATAACTAAAACAAATTGACATCAATTCAACCAAGCACACTTGAAAGCTAGTCTCTTTGCTTTATAGTCACACTTTAAATGTTATCTATTGAACCAAAAATGTCAGTTCAGTAAAGGCAAAGAAAGAGAAGACAAGACGTCTCCACTATTTTCTGGTAGTGAGTAGATTTTTCAATAGAAATATTTAGTACAAGAGTTTGCACTTTAAAATTAGAAAGTTATGGAAAATTTACTCTAGATCATTAGATCTCAAATTTTGACTTTTTCAACTTCCTGGTCCTCCCAGACTCCCATGTCAACCTCCCAAATGGAGGGAAATGTGGCAGCGTTGATAAAAAAATTTTCACATCTGGCAGATCTTTGCCGTAAACACAGCATATGCTCGAGGAGTCTCATTGAATTTTATTAACACGTGGGGGCTTCTATGTATATTTTTTATTATTTATTTATTTACTTACTTATTTTTAGCTGTGTTGGGTCTTCGTCGCTGCACCTGGGCTTTCTCTAGTTGTGGCGAGCAGGGGCTACTCTTCATTGCAGTGCACGAGCTTCTCATTGTGGTGGCTTCTCTTGTTGCAGAGCACGGGCTCTAGGCGTGTGGGCTTCAGTAGTTGTGGCTCGCGGGCTCTAGAGCGCAGGCTCAGTAGTTGTGGCTCACGGGCTTAGCTGCTCAGCGGCATGTGGGATCTTCCCGGACCAGGGCTTGAACCCATGTCCCCTGCATTGGCAGGCGTATTCTTAATCACTGTGCCACCAGGGAAGTCCCTGTGTATATTTTTATTTGTATCCTAGTTCATTTTATCACAGTTCCTGTGCCATAATTCTGTACTTAATAATTTCTTCTTTTTCTGTCTCTTTTATCTCTGAAGCTGTAACCAGCCCACCTACTCTTCTGACTGTTGACTCTGTAACTGACACCACTGTCACAATGAAGTGGCGGCCCCCCGACCAGATTGGTGCAGCAGGTTTAGATGGCTATGTGCTAGAGTATTGCTTTGAAGGAAGTAAGTAACTAGTAGTTCAAACGAATACCGTCATCAATAGGTGAGATATGCCCCCCTTTGTTGCTCTTTCTTGGGAACTCATCTCCTTCCTACTGAAAATGACAACAAGCCAAAGGTCATCCTTCTATGAAGGATGAGAATTTAGCCCTTCTTTGTTACTTGACTAACAAATTGAGCTCTCAAAAATATCCCAGGTAGGCTCCCAGATCCGACAACACGAGTGATCTAGGACATAGGAGGAGAGATTCTGATCAAACGTCAGGGATTCCCACTTCTTGAATTGGTGGAATTAAAATGTACCAAAGCAAAATAAAGTTCCAGGTAGGATAAAGCAAGTTGGAAATTCTAAACTCTATACTGAGCAGAGGTCAGCTATCAACAGAGCTGCCTAATTCTGGGTAATAAAGAGAGATTATATACTAGACCATCTGGTGATCAATTCTGCCTTCTTAAAGGGAAAAAAAAGAATAATTAAGGACAACTTTCAGTGTTTAAAAGAATCAGCATTAAATCCCAGAGGGTGTAAGAAATAGATTCAACATTGTGGCAGTAACTTGTCTCAGGATATGGGTGCATAAAAATTTAATGGCTTAAATTTAGGAGGGGAAGAGAAATAGGCAAAAAACCCTTGTTGATAGAAATAATAGAAAAAGAGAAAATGACACAAGAAAATATAGGCCAGAGTGTACCTAAAACCAAAAAAAGATGTGAAATTCACTAAAAGCTTCTTGTGTTTTTGATTTCATACTTGTCACGATTTGGAGATGGGTGAATAAAATTGCCCCAGCTCTGGACTCGGGCTGCATTCTAGGTCATGGTAGGGAAACAATCCACCAGGGAAGTTTGTTCCTTCTCCACAAATGAGAGGCCCAGACTTGGTCTCTAACTCTAAGAAAACTCTTTGGACCCCAAACTTTAACGTGGATCTTACGTGAAGGAAAGAGAGACTCCAGAGCGCATTTGGGAAACCAGGAGTGTGAACACTTCCCCAGAAGGAAAACCTCTATGGAGAAGAAATTTCTAACTTTGAAGAGAAAACTGCTGAAGAAGAAGCCCCAGGCTTCTGGACAGGGGCACGTGTGGAAATAACCAGCGTTGGTCGGGAGAGGAGAGAGAAAGGGAGAATAAAGCATCTTGGTAACACTCAGTTCCGTTCACATGCACTCACTCACAGAACGCTATTGTTGATTTTTCCAGGGCTTAGACAGCCACTAACCAAAACCAGTGGAGACATTATAATCTTGAGTGCTTTGGAGTATGGTTTATTCCCATTCCATTCCCCTCCCCCAATTTGAAAAACTCCCAAGCCCTCCTCTCTGTTATTTATACCGCCCAGCTAACAGAACTTTCCAATCTTCTGTGTGATGAATACAAAGCTTTTGTGTATGTATGAAACAGAGCAAATTGTTTACTCTTTTCTTTCTGATAGGTTTAAAAAGTAAGAAGATACAGCAAAATGATAGATGGCTGTCATTTTGATGTTACCCACCTTAGATAAAATGCAATGAAGTGTATTTTACATAATTCTGTGTGTTGTCTGTGTAGATATATATGTATACTTGCATATACATATATATATGTACACAGTCATTATTATGTATATATTTTGCCACGTAACGTTTTGGAATTAGCTTTCTATGGAAGTTTTTTTATAACGTGTATATCTTTCTTCTTGCAGTCTTTTCTTACTTCCTTTATGTGGCTGCCCTATTCTTCATTCTCTTTTAATGGCTGTTGTCCTCCAGACTAATTTTCTGAAGTGTTTAATGCTTTTAGATATGGCAGGTTTTACTCTGTGAGATAATTCTTTCTTTCATAAGATCGTGTGTTGGTTTGGACTCTGTCTTTCTCTTGGTGTTTATTTTATTGTTTAATGCCTGCACCATTTTACTCTTCTTCCTTAAAAATTCTCCTCATGTATTAAATAACTTTCACATTCCCTTCCCGTTTTCTTTCTCTTTCCCTCAAGTAGTTCAAATATGAAGAGATGTTTTCGTTTCCCTCTGATCTTTTTTTTTAACACCTTTATTGGAGTATAATTGCTTTACAATGGTGTGTTAGTTTCTGCTTTATAACAAAGTGAATCAGTTATACATATGTTCCCATATCTCTTCCCTCTGTGTCTCCCTCCCTCCCACCCTCCCTACCCTACCCCTCTAGGTGGTCACAAAGCACCGAGCTGATCTCCCTGTGCTATGCGGCTGCTTCCCACTAGCTAGCTATTTTACGTTTGGTAGTGTATATATGTCCATGTCACTCTCTCACTTTGTCACAGCTTACCCTTCCCCCTCTCCATATCCTCAAGTCCATTCTCTAGTAGGTCTGTGTCTTTATTCCCATCTTACCCCTAGGTTCTTCATGACCTTTTTTTTTTCCCTCAGATTGCATATATATGTGTTAGCATACGGTATTTGTAAGTCTTTCTGACTTACTTCACCCTGCATGACAGACTCTACGTCCATCCACCTCACTACAAATAACTCAATTTCATTTCTTTTTATGGCTGAGTAATATTCCATTGTATATATGTGCCACATCTTCTTTATCCATTCATCGGATGATGGACACTTAGGTTGCTTCCATCTCTGGACTATTGTAAATAGAGCTGCAATGAACATTTTGGTACATGACTCTTTTTGAATTATGGTTTTCTCAGGGTATATGCCCAGTAGTGGGATTGCTGGGTCATATGGTAGTTCTATTCGTAGTTTTTTAAGGAACCTCCATACTGTTCTCCATAGCGGCTGTATCAATTTACATCCCCACCAACAGTGCAAGAGGGTTCCCTTTTCTCCACACCCTCTCCAGCATTTATTGTTTCTAGATTTTTTGATGATGGCCATTCTGACTGGTGTGAGATGATATCTCATTGTAGTTTTGATTTGCATTTCTCTAATGATTAGTGATGTTGAGCATTCTTTCATGAGTTTGTTGACAGTCTGTATATCTTCTTTGGAGAAATGTCTATTTAGGTCTTCTGCCCATTTTTGGATTGGGTTGTTTGTTTTTTTGTTATTGAGCTGCAGGAGCTGCTTGTAAATTTTGGAGATTAATCCTTTGTCAGTTGCTTCGTTTGCAAATATTTTCTCCCATTCTGAGGGTTGTCTTTTGGTCTTGTTTATGGTTTCCTTTGCTGTGTAAAAGCTTTTAAGTTTCATTAGGTCCCAACAGCACATTAAAAGGATCATACACCATGATCAAGTGGGGTTTATTCCAGGAATGCAAGGATTCTTCAATATACGCAAATCAACCAACATGATACACCATATCCCTCTGATCTTGTTTCATCCTGTTTTCTCTTGAAATTTTCTTCTTCCCTAGTTCTTCACTCTTTCATGCATGTTTTCTCAGTCTCCTATTTCACGTTCTCATCCATCGTCTCTTGATTGTGAAAATATCAACATAGTAGCTCCCAAACAGACCATTGGCTTCAAGATGTATCTCTTTTTCAAAGTCCTAAGTAATGTGTATCATCCACATGCTTCTCGCTTGCTGCCCCTTCTCCCTGATGCTCTTAGAAGGCTTGAAATAAGAGAGAGGAGAAGGTTCCAAGAGGGGCCAGTCTAGTCCCCACCCCCCTGCTCTGTTCCTGGTAACCTAGATGGTCATCATCCCAAGCTAGTGGGGTGCACCTACAGGCACTCTGTGTCAGCAGCATTCCCTCCACCCGTGTAGAATGCGGGAACCAGGACAGCTCAGTTTGCCAGATGAAGAGCTTGTTGTCATGGCAACCAGGTGCTGCCTCCTGGGCTGCTGGGGCAGTTTCCACTTCCATGGAGGGCCTTTTCATTTCCTGGTAAGACGGGGCTGGCCGTATCTCAAGTGCCCTCACTCCCAGACTCTGATGTGTGAGCCCCATAGTGGGACAACTGCGTTCCCTGGGGCCCCACAGGACCCTCCCAGGCTGAAGTAGCAGGGACAGGAGCAAGGGTAGACTGTTCCACTGTGCACTGCTCCCCTGTAGAGTCCAGAACCTGCTCCGCCTTTGTCTCCAGGGTCTTGCTTTGTTGTTCTCTACCTCTTGCTCCCACAGTTGGAGGTGCCCCAGCCTCCTTTCTCCTCCTCTTCTCTGTGGCAAGTGCCTCAGGACAAAAAAACCCCCACAGTCTGAATAGAGCAGGCTGTGCCCCTCCTGAGGAATTACCCCCTCCTCTAATGTGTTTGGTCTCTTCCGTCACTGTTCTGAAGACAAATATCTTTGCATACTTTTCACACTTTACTAACAGAGAATGCTGACTACTGATATAATATTCTTCTGTTGTGAAAGTGGGTGTCTTTAATTAACATTAATGATGGATTCTCAAAGGTACATCAGCAAAACAGTCTGGTGAAAATGGGGAGGCTGCATTTGATCTACCAGGTAAAGTATTCTCTGAGAGCTCTCAAACTTTCTTACTGTATGATAAAGTTTCTGGGAATGTTCCATGCCCCAGCCTGAAGTACACCCACACACAAAAAAGCCCTTAGAGATGGAGGGGGGAGGGCGGGCAGTGAGTTTACAATGTGGGATCCAAGCTTCTTTTTATCCCCCCGTGGGCATAATAATGCATACAAACTTTGAGAACCTGCAATATTTGTAAAACCTGGATTCTGGGTTTACATTTTCTTGCTGTTGTAGACAAAGCCACCAAAAGCATTTAAAAAATCAGAACTTTTGATTGTGGTGAAAGATCGTGCCAATTCCTTATGAGGTCTTGGCTCCTGAGTTGTGGTTCCTTTTGCCGTGGATATAAGCTTCTTTTCTTCATCATTGGGAGCGTGATCAGATTCCCCATGCCCATATTAATGTCTTATAATAATAAACCAGCCAGGATAAAATGGAGAGATCATATGACTGTAAAGGTTGGTGTCTCTTATTCATAAGAATAGCATTTTCCCCTTTTTCTGAACTTTAATATATATAGATGATTAAACATCATGGTTACATCAATTGTAAACATGTACCTTGTAAAACCAAATTGGGATAAACTACTACAGAATTCCTGGGACAGTTACCATTGTTCAGGGTACCCTAGTATCCCGCATAAGAGGTTTTTCAAAGATGGCAGAATCTGATTATCATTCTTCTGCTATTTCCATTAGCCATTCTAGGCCATTTTTCATTTAACTATGAAAAATACCCAGCCATAGAGTCTGAGTCCAGACCAAAGTCACATTCTCTCCAAATGATTTAATTTTGAGTAAAATACTGATTTGGAGTTGACTGTTTAACAGGATGATTTCTTTCACTAACCACCATTCTTCCTTCTTGTCTTTTCTTTCTTTTTTTTTTTTTCTTAATGGATTTTAGCTGACAACTGGATAGTTGCAAACACAGAGCTGATCGAGAAGACCAAGTTCACCATCACAGGTCTGCCAACGGATGCAAGGATCTTTGTGCGCGTGAAAGCCGTGAACGCCGCCGGTGCTAGCGAGCCCAAGTACTACTCTCAGCCCATCCTTGTGAAAGAAATCGTAGGTAGGTGGCAAGGCTTTCAAAATTTTGTCTCCATTTCACATTTTTTTTAACCTTTTTCTTTCTCAGACCCTCCTATTTTGTTGTCACTCCTTTGATATTAATATCTCCTGGGAGTTAGAAATGAACAAAACTGCCCTTTATAGGCAGCGTGGGAGGTCAGCTCCCGGTTTATAACTTGGTGTGAGGACCAGATAACTACACCAGGTTCCATGAGCCAATAGGCAGCTGGGCTGCCTAGTCACAAGGGGTGGGGGTCAGCGGCGGGTGGGGGAAGCATTTCAAACACACCATACAGCAGCAAAATGGCTCAAGGGAGTCTGCAAGGTCAAAACCATCTTCATAATAATATGAACACATTGTTTTCCCTTTTCAATGCTTGGCCTCTGCACTGACGGTACAAAAGTGATGGTGTGTAAAACTGCTGGTGCCTTAGCACAGATCCAATCTGCGCCACCAGATTGTCTGGCTGGTCTTTTCTTCCTCACCGCCATGCACTCGCAGTTCAAATTAAAGGGCCAGCTTTGCCTTGGAGTGTTCTTGATGATACACAGGAATCATTAATGTTCTTAAACCTTGGTTCTTGAGTACCCCTTTTTTCTATACTCTGTATGACCATGAAATGCAAAGTATATGTGAAACTCTTATGCTAAATACAGTAGTACGATAGTTGTCTCTAGGAAGAGCATTTGTAAAGCATTTGTGCACCTGAATTAGAGCCTAAACTCGCGACCTTTTCCATGAAACTCCATTCTTCCTCGAAAGAATGACAGAGTGACAAACTCTGGCTAGTCAGACTTGGGTATTTGGCACACATTTTCTAGAAAATGGATGGAGTGAGCCTGTTACTTGAAGGAAAACAACTTATAGTATTTATTGTCAACTTGTCAATGAAAAACTTTAATCTTTGAAGCAAAAATTAAAATTATGGAAAACTGGTGTCCACCATCATGGACTTGGCAGCTCTCCAATACTTAAAATCTTTTCTGATGCAGTAGGTGGTGATAGTAGCAAATGTCATTTTTTGACATTGAATAATGCAGTATTTCAACATTTGAACAATCTGCATGGTTCATCGAAGCAATATTTTCCAAATGACCGATGCAAGTTAAAAAAAATCATGCATGGCTAAGATACATTCAAAACGGAAGGCAGACCAATGGGGTTTAATGTAACAGAAATGAAAAGTTCATAGAATTTTTCAGATTCCATACTGCAGCTAACCCTTAAGAAATTACAGCTCGTGTTTTAGCGTAGAATCAAAGAGGAATACCCACAATTGTCTGAAAAGTTTATTAAAGTATTCTTCCTGTCTGTGTGAAGACAAATTTTCTTCATGTACTTCAACCAAAACAGCGTATTGCAACAGATTAGAGGCAGAAACAAAGCCCAGCTAACCTCTCTTAAGTCAGACATTAAAGAGTATGCCAAAATATAAAATAATGCCACTCACATCACAAATTTTTGTTAATGTAAATATGGTTGTTTTCATTTAAATGATATTTATGTTGTTATTATTTTTCAAGCAATAAATATATAAGTATTTCAAAATTTATTGGTTTTAATTTCTAATATGGTAAACATGATAGATACAGTCCACATAAACAAAAGCTTTGCGGGGCCTTTGATGATTTTTAAGAGTGTAATGGGATTCTGAGACCAAAAAATTTGAGAATCGGTGCTCCAGGGCAAAGAATACCGGGAAGGGGTCTGAACATCTGGGTCTGGAGCGTGCTGAGCCACAGACTTACGGTGTGACTGCCTGAAACCTTTGGGAGTAAGTTAGGGGATAGATGGATGGATGGATGGATGGGTGGATGGGTGGGTGGGTGGATGGGTGGATGGTAGAAAGTATGAAGCATGCACATTTTCTTATTAGATTCTAGAGACAGACTATGAAAGCTGAGTCCTGTTTCCTTCATTTATTAACCATGTGGTCCCAGGCAAGGGACTTGATATTCCTGAGCCTTAATTTCTTCATCTGCAAAACGTATACAATAATAGTACTTACAGCAAGAGGTGGTGAGAGTTGAATAAATTAATCCATGTTATTTGCGTAACAGAATGCTGGCCACATAATAAGCCCTTGGTATATGTTAGCTTTTATTATGATGATGGTGTAATGTGCTACAGAACCTCGCTGAGTCTCCTTTTCCTCCTATGTAAAGTTAGGGAGTTAGAGGATCTCTCAAGTTCTCTTCCAGCTCCAGCATTCAGTAATCACCACCACTACCATCATCTTCATCTTCTTCCCCTAAAGTTTATTGAGCATTTACTATTCTCAGCCATTATGCTAAACACTTTATATGAATGACCTTATTTAATCCTCACTACAATGCTGTGAATTAGATGCTGTTATCATCCCAGTTTTATGGAATAGGCTGAGACCAGATCTACTGTCTGATCTGGAACTCAAACCCAGATCTCTCTCTTTTTTTTTTTCTTTTTTTACACCTTTATTGGAGTATAATTGCTTTACAATGGTGTGTTAGTTTCTGCTTTATAACAAAGTGAATCAGTTATACATATACATATGTTCCCATGTCTCTTCCCTCTTGCATCTCCCTCCCTCCCACCCTCCCTATCCCACCCCTCCAGGTGGTCACAAAGCACCGAGCTGATCTCCCTGTGCTATGCGGCTGCTGCCCACTAGCTATCTATTTTACGTTTGGTAGTGTATATATGTCCATGCCACTCTCTCGCTTTGTCACAGCTTACCAGATCTCTCTTGACCCCGCAGTCCATGTGTCTAAGCAGAACATAGGCAGTGGAAGCTGATTCCAGGTCTAATCCTGGCTATGTCACCTTGGGGCAAGTGACTTAAACCCCCGTTGCTTTAACTTCTTTATCATAAAGTAAAAACAGTACCTGTGTCATAAGGTGGCTGTGAGGTTTAAATTGGTCGCTTCGTGAAAAGCATTTATCCCAGTATCTGTTCCATACAGAGCCCTCAAGTGATGGGACCCGCCTCATCCCTGTGAGCCACGAGCCTCGATTCTCTGCTTCTGATGGGTTTACAACCACATGTTCTAGTATCTTCATGGTGTTTAGTGAATGAACATTAATATACAGCGGGCTAGGGCTGCCTATTGTATACTTCACCTCAGTCATAAAGGGAGAAAGTTACCATCAAATTCTAACATAATTACATAAATAATAAGTGCTGGGTGCTAAAGAATTTTTTATTATTATTTTCTGGTGAGAAAAGATGGGCAGCCCTACCAGCTAATGTGGGGACTGCAGATCTTTTATGGAATGTTCATTGGAGAATATACTCACTGTTAGAAAACTAAGAAAACAACACATAAGGTCCTAAGAGAAAATTTAGTGCTTTTCTATAAAGTTGCTTTAGGCTTATAATAAAAATAGGAAGTTGTAGTAAAATTAAGGAGGTCAGGGAGTAATCTTGTTGAGTCAAACTGTTAAAACATCTCTCCCTGAAGGAAACATTTGGAACCAAAGTTACCACCTATAACCTGTTAGTAGCCCAACTAAGATTTCACTTCAGAGACATGAGCGTAGGGAAGTCCTGGTGAGT
Organism: Tursiops truncatus; assembly: GCF_011762595.2. Lineage (NCBI taxonomy): Eukaryota > Metazoa > Chordata > Mammalia > Artiodactyla > Delphinidae > Tursiops > Tursiops truncatus. Next base: position 19,907,202 of record NC_047044.1, on the reverse strand, counting down.
ATCATGACAAGTATGCTTATGTAATGCTGCTTCCAGTGTGTGATACTGACTGCAAAATTATGCTCTTCTGCTCTCGTTCAGAGGCTCCAAAGATTCGCATCCCAAGGCACCTAAAGCAAACCTATATCCGCAGAGTTGGAGAAGCCATCAATCTGGTTATACCTTTCCAGGTAATAATTCAGGGTTGCTCATTTTCTCCTTCCCATGCTGGGGTGTTGAAGGAGTAGAGGGAGGGACTTCAGCATTTAAGTTATTCGTGATTCAGAATTACCTCAGAGGAAAGGCAGGAAAGGATGGAGGAGATTTGGAGAGTGATTAAACAACCTCCTGCTTTACAAGTACAGAAATCTATAAAAGTGGATTTTCCTTCTGCATGAGATAAATGAGGCCTAGTCTTGTCTGAGGCTCAGGGACCATAGGGGGCCAGAGAGGAAACACCAAGGACACACCGAAACAAGAAATGCTTAAAGATCTTTCTGGTTCTATCCATCTGTAAAACTGATCTTCCTTTTAAGTGAAGTTCTTGGTGTAACATTCAGGAAAACAACATGTCCTTACTTCCCATGATTTCCCCAAACCACACTCAAATCACCCAAATTCCAATGAGGGATAACTGACATTTGAAATTTTGATGCCCCTAACTGAAATAAATGAGCATTGTTAAATCATCGCTCCCTCAAAAGTATCTGTTGTTTATAAGGTTAACCAGGCTTTGCATATGATAATCACTTTTGGTCTCTCTCTCTCTCTCTCTCTCTTTCTCTCTCTCTCTCTCTCTCTCTCTCTCTCACTCACTCACTCTCTCACTCTCACACACACACACACACACACAACACCCACTGCACCATTCCCTCCTTACTCATTTGATTCCTTTTATGCCTCTAAACAGTGCTGTTCAGTAGAACTTTCTGTGATGATAGGAATGTTCTGTGTATGCAATGTCCAGTATGGTAGCCAGCAGCCAAATGTGTCTATTGAGGACTTGAAAGGTGCAGCTAGGAACTAGGGCAACTGGGGAAATGAATTTTTAATTTTCCTTAATTTTAATTAGTTTTAGTTTAAATGGCCACATTGAGCTTGCGGCTGTTACGTCAGACAGCATGGCCTTAGAACTAGAATTTAGGTCTCTGAAAACATTTGGATACACACACACATGCAGAGCTGGTTCAAACACAGGCTCCCATGAAAACTAACCTAAAGGGACAGGCAGTTCAGGCCATTCTCATTGCACCCGGGGCCCAGCCTTAGAAGAGGCAGTTAGCTTCTACATACACAGCACCTGAAATCAGAACGGAAGTCAAGGAGGACGTGAGTGTGAACACAGCAGAGGAGGAAGGCGATGGCTTGGCAAGGTTCCTCCCACTTCTGTCCTCCCACAGCCTAAAAAAAAACCAGGAGTTGGCACAAGGCGGGCACCCAGGACCCAGCTCCAGCCCTGGATTGGGGCTGAATCAGCCCTCTAGTTTCCACGTCATGGCAACAGCTAGGGCTAATCCCAGTTCCCAGATCTTGTTGGGAATGGGAGAGTGTATTCAGCTCTGTCCCTGGGTCTGGGAGAGGAGAGAGCATGAGAACAGGGACCTCATAGGTATGGCATCCCAGGGGCTGGTCAGCTACTAGGAAGGGGATGATGAGACTAGTATGTCATGTTTGTATATTTATGTAACCTCTAAAGTTCTCGAACCTTTTCTCATTTGAGCCCCAGATACACCTTGTGAGGCAGGAATGGCAGATTTCCTTACCCTCCTTGAGAAGGGAAGAAACTGACATTCAGAGAAGCTAAGTGACTTGCCCAAAGTCACACAGCAAATAAATGATAGTGCCGTGAACAGAGTCTATATCTCCAGACACTGAATCCAGTGCTTTTTTCACTCCAAACGTTATCAGAGAACTCAGTTTTTTCCCCCAGTAGTTAATAGTAAATTGTACACTTAAGGAAATGAGACCTGGAACTATTTTTCCCATCTTTAACAGTATTGTTCTCTACTTCCCATATGCACATCTGAGCACCTGCAACCATTCTTCAAGCCCTGTGGGGAGGGGTTTGATGTGTGTCTCTCACATTCCTTAGCAGAACCTATCAACAAGTCACATTAGGAGCCCATGGGAAGGCTGTGCGTTTCCCAACGGAATTAATGCTTGGTTCCTGTCTGTGGGGTGAGCCTGGGTGCTCAGGAATCCTAGGAAGTTTCTTTGTAACGTAAACTAAAGCTCATGTCCTTGGGCTTCCCTGGTGGCGCAGTGGTTGAGAGTCCGCCTGCTGAGGCAGAGGACACGGGTTCGTGCCCTGGTCCGGGAAGATCCCACATGCCGTGGAGCGGCTGGGCCCGTGAGCCATGGCTGCTGAGCCTGCGCGTCCGGAACCTGTGCTCTGCAACGGGAGAGGCCGCAACAGTGAGAGGCCCGCGTACTGCCAAAAAAAAAAAAAAACAACTCATGTCCTTGAATGAGATTATAATTACTCAAAGTCTGCTCTTAAAGAATAGTTTCAGCTGCTAGAGAGAACAGAGAGAGAATTACAGACAAGTCTGAAATGAGCAACACAGTACAGTGGAACAATAATAATCATTAGCATGTAGATGATATTAATGAAACACCTCTGCAGTGTACAGAAGCTTTCTAAGAACTTCAGTTGTGATAACCACCCTGAAGAAAGGTACTCTCATTCCACTTTACAGATTGGGAAACTGAGGCAGAGAGTTTAAGTAACTTGCCCAAGGTCACACAGCTATTAAGTAGTGGAGTCAGGATCCAAATACAGATTCTAGGGTCCCAGGGCCCATGTTCTGAACCATTAGGCTGTGATGTGCAGGCTTTGGAGCTGAAGAGACCAGGCTAGAAGACCAGCTTCCAGCACTTAGCTGCAAGGCCTTGTGCAAGTCATTTAATACCTTTATCAAAAAAAGGTGGGGGGGGCTTCCCTGGTGGCACAGTGGTTGAGAGTCCACCTGCCGATGCAGGGGACACGGGTTCGTGCCCCGGTCCGGGAGGATCCCACATGCCGTGGAGCGGCTGGGCCCGTGAGCCATGGCTGCTGAGCCTGTGCGTCCGGAGGCTGTGCTCCGCGGCGGGAGAGGCCACAGCAGTGAGAGGCCCACGTACCAGTAAAAAAAAAAAAAAAAAATGAGGATAATGATACTTATCCTGATGTGAAGAGTAAGGGAAGTTATAAATATCACGTACCTAACATAGTACCTTGCATGCAGAATGCAATCAATGGGCAGTAGTGAATATTACATTACTGCTATAACTGCCCACCACCAGGCCATTTTCCAAACTTGCCTAGGATGGGGTAAGCCACTGCCCATTTATTTAATGCTGAAAAGAAATGAGACAATCTGATCCCCTCCCGCCTCTACTTTTTCTGTCTTTTTTTTTTTTCTTTTAAGGGAAAACCAAGACCAGAAGTAACTTGGAAGAAAGATGGGGCACCTATTGATAAGAATCAGATCAACATTCGCAACTCTGAGACTGATACAATCATATTTATCAGAAAAGCGGAGAGGAGCCATTCTGGGAAATATGATCTGCAGGTCAAAGTGGAAAAATACGTGGAAACTGCATCCATTGATATCCAGGTTGTTGGTAGGTTTGGAGGAGGGAACTAGAACATTCTATATGGAGACAAGTTGTCCTTGTCAATAGGGCAAGAGTCAGAATTTCTTCTGTTAGGCTGGCTCTACAGAAAATTCCTCTTTTTAGAATTTAAAAAAATAGATAAATTAGGAAGATTGGTTAGCATTTTAGAATAATTTTTCACTGACTAAAAGGACTAACCATGGGAGACTTAGGGCATATATAGTAAAGAAAATTAATGTATATTACTTTCTAGTGAAAACTATCAGTACTGTTTTACAATCCAGTTCTCTCTTACTCTGTTTCTCAACTCTTCAATGATAAAACTATTTCCCATGTTGAATTCTTGCATTAAGAAAACATTATAGATTCTAGATATAGTTTAACACGTTTCTTACTACATTTAAAATTTGCTAATAGTAACGTTAATGGAGAATGAAGAATTTTTATTAACTGTAAGCAAGGTACACCTAAGCAGAGTTAAACAGTTAAAGACTGAATTGTGGTTGGTCGCGCAGGGCTTAGATACTTACCTCTCCAAACAAGGTTAGTTCTTACTTGTTTGCACCGTTAGGGCAATAAAGGGAGGATCTCTTACAGTAGACCCTTCTCGCTTGAACTGTTCTATAATGTTTGCAATGTCAAGAAGTAAATTTAAGAGCAGAGTTAGGAGAAGCCTTGTCTCCAGTCAATTTTATGATTACAGTTTATCACATGTGCTAGAATTAGGCTCCCTAACCAAAGGAGCAGCTTCCTGTGGCAAGCCTTCCCTTAGATGAAAGCTCATGTCCTTTAAACTAAGCAATCTTTTCGTGCTGACTAAACTGTCTTGATTTTTGTTAAGTTGAAAGGAGTGTTGAGGATGTTCTGTGTGCCCTTGGGTCTGGCCTGGCTCCATTTAATTTTATTTAATTGATTTATTTATTTTAAACATCTTTATTGGAGTATAATTGCTTTACAACGCTGTATTAGTTTCTGCTATATAACAAAGTGAATCAGCTATACATATACATATATCCCCATATCCCCTCCCTCTTGTGTCTCCCTCCCACCCTCCCTATCCCATCCTTCTAGGTGGACACAAAGCACAGAGCTGATCACCCTGTGCTATGCGCTGGCTCTATTTTAATGGAAGCCCTTGTGGTTGGGTCTGGAAGAGCCTTGCCCTCTGAAACACGACAAAGGACTTTTTTCTTTTTCCTACTTTGCCATGTAGTTACTTTACCAGGTAGTTACGAGCACCTGGCACGTCACTCACACGCTCAAAGTGTTCAATAAATAGTAACAATTAGTATCCTACTTATTTTATTAGTCCCAAGTTCATGTTTCTGCCATGACTGTAAAAATCTAGCCATTTACTGTTGGGGAGCCAGTGTTTGAAAAGCCAACGTGAACTTTGAAGACAAAGCAGACCTGGGGTGCAGGTGGGAAGTTGAACTGGGGGAAGACATCTGTCTGTAGGACAGGTTGGTGAAAACAGGAGATAGAAAACTGTGGTTGTAGAGACTCATTGTTGGTAATTGTAGAAAGGAAGTGAGGATTATCACTGTGGTTTCCCTCCACCCCCGGAGCCCATGAAGACTGCATGTTAAATGTTGCTTAAAAGAGAGAAAAACATGAGAAAGCACTCTGATATTTACTCTTTTCAATCTGACATTTCAAATAGAAATAATTATAGTTGCATTTTAATACCTGAAAAATATTTCAGGACAGAAAGGGTACTGCTTGCACCGCAAAGGATAACAGATGTGAAATTTCTCTGAAAAAATTAACAAGTGCTATGTAGATACGTAATATTATTGTCCTTCCTTGAACCTCTATGCGTGATTTTTTTTGAGGGGGCCTCCCAATGAAGATTTAGTTTTCTTTTTTATTAATTAATTTTTCTTGAAGTATAGTTGATTTACAATGTTGTGTTCATTTCTGCTGTATAGCAGAGTGAATACATATACATATATCCACTCTTTTTAGATTCTATTCCCATATAGGTCATTACAGAGTATTGGGTAGAGTTCCCTGTGCTACCCGGTAGGTTCTTATTAGTTATCTATTTTATATATACTAGTGTTATATTTCAGTCCCAACCTTCCACTTTATTCCTCCCCCCAAGTTTTCGTTTACTTGACTTTGGGCCTTTCTGAATGTTACTGCAATTTACTGGAAGGTCAGAGGTCACAGAAATTCATAGTGCAGAAAATAAAGTGAAGAAAGACTTTATTTCTTCATGAATGCATTCTACTTCCATAACATGGAAACACTGATAAATACAAATGAATCTTGGAGGGAGCGATGGCCGAGGAAATAAGTTTTCCTCACTCCCATTAAAGGTGCCTTTTGAGTGCAGCAGAGGACCTCTCTCACAGACAGTGGGCTTCGGGCCTCTCACCGAAAGCTGGAGCTACACAGCCCAGGTAGGCTCTATGATTTCAAGTCTAGCATCAGCTTACCTTTCCCATTAGGCAGGGTAGCCTGTGACTCACTGCCAGTAGTCGGCCCCTGGAGGGATGGTTAATGATGTTTGAAGTTTCATTTACATTTGCCTTTCAAAATCCTTTTCTTTCCATGAAGATGAAAGTCAAGGGTTTCCAGATAAGATTAGTAGGAGTGCGTTGTACTTCTCCGGAGAAGAAGAATGCAAAAGAAACGTGGGTAGAAATACAGGAAGGAAAGGACATTTTAAAATATCCTCCTGTAACGAGGTCTAGGTAGGGGGGAAAGTGACCTCACAGTGATGCCATGAATTCATCCTACAGACCGTCCGGGTCCACCCCAAGTTGTGAAGATCGACGATGTCTGGGGAGAGAATGTTGCTCTATCATGGACACCACCAAAGGATGATGGGAATACTGCCATTACAGGGTACACGATCCAGAAGGCCGACAAGAAGAGCATGGTAAGGTCTGGCTTTCTCTGGTTCCGCAGCAGCAAAATAACATTTCATCAGAAGTAAAGGGGGAAGCATGAGGTCCTCTCTGGTGAGGAACTCATGAGGGACATGGAGAAGTGATGTGGCACAGTGGAAAGGGTAAAGCCTTGGGAGCCGCGAAGAGTTGGACTTGCATTTCCACTTAAAACCACATACACATGTGGTCACTTAACCTCTTTGATCTCCATTTCCCTCATCTGTAAAATAAGGACACTGATGTTTACCTCGCTTGTTTATCAAGAGGCTAAAACAGGGGCTGCCCTGGAGGTCCACTGGCTAAGACTCCATGCTTCCACTGCGGGGGGTGTGGGTTCGATCCCTGGGCAGGGAACTAAGATCCTGCATGTCGCACAGTGAGGCCGAAACAATATAAAGCAACTGGCAGAATGCTCAGTAGAATTCAGTAAAGTTATTCGTTCAACAGATATTTACTCACTGTGGATTCTGACTCAGATCTGCACCCATGCAACTTCTTCCTCCTTGTAAAATGAATGTTGGTAGCATGGACTGATGTCTTTAAAAAAAAAAAAAAAATTCCAGTTAGAAAAGAAAGATTCTAAAGGTAACGGCATATGCAAAGGTCCTGAGGAGGAGAAGCATTTAGAGTATTCAAGAAGCAACTCAGTTGGAGTATGAATTATTATTACCTATGTTAGATCACCAGATTTTAAATGTTAAAGTCTAGGTCTTTCTGAATCAGAATCCATCCACTACAACTACCATTGCTCTACCTGTAAGTCAATGAATGAATAAATGAATGTTTGGACACAGGATGGCTTGGAGCCACTATTCATTCTCATAGGAAGAGTAAAACATCGTACCAAATGATATTGATAGGAAGTCTGCAGGCATTTACACTGCTAGATGTCAGTAAGAACTTAGGGTATAAGGTTACATTGGGTTAATAGAAGGGGAGAGGGTTGGAAAGAGCAGTCTAAGTAACTGGAATGGATTTCAAGCCTTGCCTTTCCATAAACTATTTCTAGCATGTCTTTCCCCCCACCCCTGGGTGGGTGTTACATGACAAAATAAGACTTGGCATTTACAGAAACATGTTTCAGCCAAACCTGGACAGCTTGAGAGCTAGATCAATGGATGACTTTGCAGGGGAAGTATTTACCACCTTGGATTTCCTTAGCAATGAGGGCTCTTCTTTGGACCTTGGTCCAGATACTGGCAGTGAATCCAGGGGTACCACACTGCCTCCAGGTGCCCCCCATTCTTCCACCCCCACCACATTGCCAACAGTTGTCTTCTCAGATATCTAGTCAAGTCCAGCTGAACCAGGACTTTCCTGCTGCTTCGTGTGTCTGAGGTCTGCCTGCTGACAGGAGAGGAACCCCAATCCCATCCCCTTGTGTTTCTGGTGCATTTCAGCAAGGGCAGGCCTACAGACCAGAAGATGCTCACTCTGCCCAGTGCACTTCCCCGGAGGTCACCACACCACTATCTCACTGTGGCTACAGATGCTGTTTTCCACTTAAATCCTATAGTCCTTTATACCTTCCATAAACATTGTTCTCACAATGTATGCCAACACATTCATTTATTCATTCATTAACTATTTGTTGAGCAGTGTTCTAGCTGGTGGATCAAAAACAAAAAGACAGCTCCTCGGGCTTCCCTGGTGGCGCAGTGGTTGAGAGTCCGCCTGCCGATGCAGGGGACACGGGTTCGTGCCCCGGTCCGGGAAGATCCCACATGCTGTGGAGCGGCTGGGCCCGTGAGCCATGGCCGCTGAGCCTGCACGTCCGGAGCCTGTGCTCCTCAACGGGAGAGGCCACAACAGTGAGAGGCCCGCGTACCGCAAAAAAAAAAAAAAAAAAAAAAAAAAAAAAAAAAAAAAGACAGCTCCTGCTCTTGGACCACTCATAGTTTAAGCAAGCAGAAAGACATAAAGCCAAATGATAAAAAGTTTAATAAATGTTGGAATAAAGGTTTGCATAAAGTGCTTTGGAAATAAAGGAGGGCATAACTACAATTGTCTGGTGTCTTTAAAATATCCCAAATATAGAGATGATCATGGCCCCTAAAAGTTGCAAGGAAAATCGTTTTCCTTTCTGAAATTTTTTGTCAGCAAATATATTTTCTCAATTAGTGGTACTAAACATATGTAGTACAATGTGGTTTTCTACTGGTGGCAACATAAACTTTGAAACCACTGTATTTCTTGACATGGTGAGGAAAAAGTCAAAAAAAAGAGAATAATATAGCTTTAGCTCATTCATTCATTCCTGTATTCAATGAACATTTATTTTGTGCATGCTACCTACTGTATACCAGGTGCTGTGAGAAGGCACTGGAAATACAGGGGTGAGAAGAAAAGTCCATTTTTACCATCACTGTGTATCCATTCCAGTGGGGGAGGTAGCAGATAAGTAAAATAGTAAGTATGTCATATATTTAAGGTAACAAGTACTGTGAAGAAAACGTAGCCAGGTTAAGGTGAAAAAGTATGACCAAAGTAGAGTGGTGAGAGGGTAAACAGTAGAGGAAGTAATATCTGAGCAAAGAATTGAAAGAACCTGTGGTAATAATGTTAGGCAAGTTGATTGGGTGGTATTAATTTTTGTGGTTTAGCATCATCTCTCCCTCAGAATAGATAAGTTGGCATGAAAATTCTATAATTATACTTTGTTATACAAAAGATAAATAGGCAGGTAGGTAGGTAGACAGATAGATGACAGACACTGCACAGTAATGTAGAAAATATAAAGATAGTAGTTGACATTGTCCATGGAAATAACCAATAACCAATTTACTATAAGAATAGAGGAGGGCTTCCCGGGTGGCGCAGTGGTTGAGAGTCTGCCTGCCGATGCAGGGGACGCGGGTTCGTGCCCCGGTCCGGGAAGATCCCACATGCCGCGGAGCGGCTGGGCCCGTGAGCCGTGGCCGCTGAGCCTGCGCGTCCGGAGCCTGTGCTCCGCAGCGGGAGAGGCCACAACAGTGAGAGGCCCGCGTACCCAAAAAAAAAAAAAAAATAGAGGAGAGGACTATAGCCCGGCAGACAGCCTCTCAGACAGCTCTGAGGAACTGCTCCACAGAAGCATAGCTTTCAGCACAGTTTTTCTTTCTTTTTTTTTTTTTTTTTTTTTTTTTTTGCGTTACTTGGGCCTCTCACTGTTGTGGCCTCTCCCGTCGCGGAGCACAGGCTCTGGACGCGCAGGCTCAGCGGCCACGGCTCACGCGCCCAGCCGCTCCGCGGCATGTGGGATCCTCCCAGACCGGGGCACGAACCCGTGTCCCCTGCATCGGCAGGCGGACTCTCAACCACTGCGCCACCAGGGAAGCCCCAGCACAGTTTTTAACCTTGTTTGAACAAAGAACCTCAGATATGACAGAGATACATTCCTTCAAGGTTTCCAAAAGAGACAGTTCAGCACATACACAGCAAGTCATTATGACTTTGGTGCCCGAGGAAGGGAGCTTTATCACGGAAGGAGTACAAGCATTGATGTCCCAGGAAAGGAGGCATTTATCTGATCTTCAAAAGAGACCTTCTTCACTTCTGGACAGTGCATGCTTTTCTTTAAATGGTTAAAGCAGGTGTACAATGTATGTTTATTAGGCCCCAAAACGGGCTGTTCTAGTTAGCATAAAGTTTAAGTTAAACCACATATAAGCCAGAATGACTTCTTCATACCTCAATATATGAAAATTTCTTCCATCCACATCTAGGGTAAATGAATCTAATGTGTAAATGAAGATTAAATGACGTAGTCAAGTGTAAATCAATTGTAAAGCGTTAAACAAATTAAATATACATTTCTGTTACCCTCAGTATAAAAAATTAGTGCTCTTTTTTCCTCTTAGTTAATGCAACATCCCTGTTATTTATTTGAATCAACAGGTGAAATAGCTGTGTATTTTTAAGTGATTTTCCTCAAATTCTTATTTTTGTTTTCAGGAGTGGTTCACTGTCATTGAGCATTATCACCGAACCAGTGCCACCATTACTGAACTGGTTATCGGAAATGAGTATTACTTCCGGGTGTTTGCTGAAAACATGTGCGGCCTCAGTGAGGATGCAACAATGACAAAAGAGAGTGCCCTGATTGCCAAGGATGGTGAGTTGGAAGCGGGCTGGACATCTGGGAACCTTGATTTTCAGTGATGAGACAGAGAAGACAGAAAGAAAAAGAGATGTGGTGAAAGGGGATAAGAATATCATAAACACACATTTAAAATTATGGTAAGGAGATGCAGCCACAGGCCAGGGAATGCTGGCAGCCACCAGAAGCTGGAGGAGGCAAGGAACAGATTCCCTGCTCCAATCTCCAGGGTCAGCGTGGCCCTGCCAACACCTTGATTTTGTATCTCTGGCCTCAAGAACTGTGAAGGAATAAATTTCTGTTGTCGTAAGAAATAAAAAATAATAAATAATAAAATTATGGTAAGAACGTCCAACCAAAATGTTAATCTTACAAGTAAAATATTTTAAGGAAAATTATATTATGATTGCGTTTTTTAACGTACAAGCTTTCATTCATGGCAACATCCTGGTAGTGGGTCTCTCAATGGCTAAGATCACAGGGGTAGGAAAAAGTCACCATTTACTTTTAGAGCTTGGGTTACTTTTATTCTTGGACACCTTCAAGGATGCTACACATGAGAGCCACTTTTCAATGAAAGGAGAAGTTGGATTCCACCCCTGTCATTTCATTTCCTCATAAACCGTGTCCTTCCTGCCCTTCCTCGTTACTTTCACGTTAAAGCACATTGTTGAGCAAAACACCCAGACACTGAATTCTTCCCAATACTTATTTCAGTTCCAGATGACCCCTCTGGGTTTCTTTCCTGTGTGTGATGGGCTGTACATTGGTATCCTTCTGAATGAATGCCCTGTGGCCTTCACACATGTTTTTCTAAGCTCAGGGAAGTTTTCAACGTGAGTCAAGTATGCTAAGAATAATATATTCTCAGGCCAATTTGTATATCTCTAATGCTTGTTTTTAAGGTAAAATCTACAAAAATCCAGTGTATGAAGACTTCAATTTCACAGAGGCACCCATGTTTACTCAGCCATTGGTCAACACCTACGCCATAGCTGGTTACAATGCCACCCTGAACTGCAGTGTGAGAGGAAATCCTAAGGTACCATGTTTTGGGGTTTTTTTAATCACATTAATTAAATTTAAAAATTAATTCCCAACCCCCCTCTTTTATATTCACTCTGTCATAATTATAAGTAGTAATATAAACTGAGCTTCCAACTGCTATTTGTGTCTTTTTCTGGGATACAGAGGGGGGTACAGGGTGGTGGTATTGGTGGATAATAAAGGACACTATTTAAATGTAGAAAAAATATTTATATTTCTTTACTAACTAAGGGACACTTTCTAAGGAAAAACCAAACCACTTATTTTTAAAAGAACGGAGAGATAAAGAGATGGAAGTAATATTGTGTCACCTGAAAAATTAGATGGTGATATTGATTTATCAAGCTTCCTGTAATAGTGTAAAGCAAATAACTGTACTATAGTGCAAGGCAGAATTCGAATGTACAGTGATAAGGGTACAGAGTACCAGGAAGGGAGAGATCGCATCTGACTGAAGAGATTTAGAAAGGATTTCAGGTTTCATGTTGCTGGCATTTGAAAAGAACAGCAAATGAATGAATGTTGCCCATAGAGCTATCTATCCTTTGGTGGCACTGAGAGAAAGTGCCCTAGAATTTGGAAAAATTGCAAACAGTGATATTTTTCCTGCATATACCATGAGCAGAAATAGAGAAGTCAAAGGGAGAAGACAGCCTGAGGGTGGGAGGAAGATGCTGAATTCATGTTTAATTGGAGGTGATGTTGGTACATTCAAGCGGGAACGACCAGGAGGCGAGGAGAGCATCGCCAGAGCTTGGGAGAAAGGCGAGGGCTGTGACTCTTGGTTTGGGTGACCCAAGCATGGGGACGCTGCATCCCACCCCTTGGAGCCAAGGCTCTAGAAAGGAATATCAAACAAAAGAGAGTAGTGAAGCAAAATGTCAAGGAGCAAGGTGTGAGCCTCAGGAAGTACTCCCATTTGAAAGGCGGAAGGAGGAAGAGGACGGTGTGAAGGACACTGAGAAGTGCTGTCTCTGGGTCTGAGCAAGACAAAATCAATAAGAGGGAGAGTGTGGAGGGTGTGCATTTACAGAAGGGAGAAGAAGACAATATGAAAAAGAAATGGCAAGTCAGTGGTATCAACTGTAGTTCAGAAGTCAAGCAGAATGGAGTAGCCTTCCTGGGCGATTGATCTGGGATTATCCGTTTGGAGTAGATCCATCCATTGCCACCAGGTGATGAAAACAGATGTCAGAAGAGAGGTTAAATGGTGAGGAGGCATAAGCAGCCCATAAAGAATTAGAAAAGCATATCAGGGAAAGGAAGTAGAGAAAACTGGCTGGTGATGACGCCTTACAGGGATTCTTTGAAAAACACTGAGCAGTATACACTCTGCCGGATGAGTTAACCTCATGGACCTGTAGATCAAATTTAAATGTAACTGAATCTTGGGGAAGATTGCCCCAGGGCTGTCCTCTGAACAAATCTGGCTGGCTTCTTCAGAACTGCCCCTTCGCTTTCTTGCCAAGCATTAAGTAGAATTTAATCTGAGAGAAACGGTTCTCAAGTTGACGTGGATTCTTCTTAGATGTAGTAGTTTCTTTCTAAGCCATGCTTTAAAATTCTGTCACTGGCTTTGATGGTCTATCATTAGGCTAAGTACAGATATGTTTTGCCCTAATTTGCTTCCATCTTCAGCCCAAAATTACCTGGTTGAAAAACAAAGTTGCTATCGTGGATGACCCAAGATACAGGATGTTCAGCAACCAGGGGGTCTGTACTCTGGAGATTCGAAAGCCCAGCCCCTATGACGGAGGCACCTACAGCTGCAAAGCAGTCAATGACCTTGGGGCAATGGAGATCGAATGCAAACTGGAGGTGAAAGGTATGACATCCCAGATCTTGTGTAGACTGAACTGAAAGAAAATCATTTAATTATTGTGCTTACTGCCAAATCCCAATTACTTGCCAACATTTTCTGGGGGAGGGGAGGAAGGAGGGAGAAGGTTTGGGGAGGGAAGACATTTTTACATTCTGAACTCACTCTTATTTGTGATGGCTACTTGATTTTGTAAGTTGACTTACTTTCATCTCTTGCAATTCTTGTTAACTAAAGCACTATTAATTTCAATGAATTGTGGTATGTGCACAGCATGGTAACAATGAATCAAGTCAAAGGGGTATTACTTTGGTGATGTAGTCCATCTTAGATAAATAGAAGCCTCATGTAAAAACGCATCTAATGAAACTGCAGTTGAGGAATTTAACTATTTTTGTGAAACTTTCTATGTATATGTAAATTTACTAATTTAGTATTTAATATTACACATGTAGAATTCAGCATACACATATTATAACCCATTCCTTTAAAAATCTCACTAGAGAATTTCCATTTGTAGGTATGCATTTCATTTATACTAGTTTTCAGAAGTGTTGCAGGTAATGTAAACCAAGAAAACACATGAAGATTTATGTGGTAGAAAAGTCTCAGTGTAATTGTCCTCTTAATCAATTTTCATATTAATTGAGTATAATTTGTATCCTGAAGTTTTTTTCTTGACAATCAATACCTTTTGGGATACGATGAAAACTCTTACAGCTGTCAGAGTCACCGTTAGGAGATAAGGAGTGACATGATCCTAATGTCTTTTCTCTCATTCTTATTGCATTATTTTGCCATTTTGTGATAACCAAAGTCTTTACTTTTCCTACCTCTCTATAATGAAGAAATTATAATCTAAAAGTCAGATATAACTTTATAAATATCTATTTTAGAAAAAACATAGTAAATGCCTAGGGTATTTATGTAAACAATAACAACAACAACAAAAGAGTTTTTTAGTCCTAAATCTAGTGTAAATATAGTAGAGAAACTTCTCGAAAAAATTTTTTCCTTCTGTAACTTTAAAAAACCAGTATTCTCTCTGTTATGATTTTTGTCCATCCTCAGATAATACAGGATAGTAGATTCACAATTGAAAGAAAGAAAATTTTTAAGTTTTTTCCCTCTTAAATGTAAAGCATATAATATTCTTAGAAAATTTCAAACTTTACTATTGAGATAGTGGATACAAATTTAAATGTTGTTCTTTTAGCTATTTATTAGCTTTTTTTTTTTTTCGGCTGTGCCACGTGGCACGTGGGGTCCTAGTTCCCCGACCAGGGAGCGAACCCGGGCCCCCTGCACTGGAAGCATCAAGGCTTAACCATTGCACTGCCAGGGAAGTCCTATTTATTAGCTTTAAAGGCAGATTAAGGTCATAGTTGCAAACACATCTGGTTTCTAAACTCCTTATTAGTTCCACGGTATTGTTGGTACTTATGTTCCAACACCCAAAAAACAAGAACGCAAAAATCAAAAACCCAATACCACTTCTGCATGCTTTGAAAATACCTGAATGTTGCTAATGATATAAAATGATGGTTTCAAAATGGTTCAAAATTTGGGGTCCTCCATAAGTGAATAATGTTATGCATATAAATGCTATATTCTTTCTAGTAATTGTATAGTAATTGAATTTAATAACATAAATAATGTATTCTAGTATATAAATTCATAATAAGATATCAACTGTGATGTATTAGTAAAAGCTTTTGGTCCTAAAAGTAAAGCCACCATTATTTATCATCAGATTGTTATCTGATAATAGGTGACTTGAATCAAGTTAAGCTGTGAAAAAAAAAAAAAGTAAGACTGTCAACCGAGAATAAATAAATACTGGTGCAAATATTCTAATTCTGCAGTGATATATCAAGGAGTAAATTCCCCTGGACAACCAATCTTCCTGGCGGGGCAGCAACAGGTTTTATAAGTTCATATCCCACTGGATATTTCTTCTTTCCATTCCATTCCTCTTACATGAAATCGCACTTTGCATGTAAAGCTTGTCTTTCTCATTTGCTTTTAAATGTATTTCTTAGCAGCTCATGGCATACAGTGGTTATGCCATGAACAAGGAAGGCAAAATTATTCAAGGATGTTAGGTAATATAGGAATAAGTGTTGTCAGAAAACTAAGGACCATACCACAGGTTCCCATAAATAAAGCCAGAAAGCCACATTTGAAGATGACCTCATTTTAGATATAAGGTTACCAAAATTTGGGAATCATTTGGCATTTCTTTAATATTTTCAAGTGTAGAGAGAGATGTTCTTCCTTTAAGATAGCTTCCAGTGTGGGTTCGTTAGATTCACGTTGAAGTTCAGAAAATTGAACATTTTTCCATTGCTAAGTTGTAGAAAAATTGTTCTGGGCATTTTTGATGGGGAGAGGACACAGATAAAAAGCTATTTGGACTGGTTGAATCCAATATCTGGAAACTTTCATATTTAAGATTTTCCAATGAAAAATTCTCTAGTAGAATGTCTGTAACCCATCTATCCATTGAACATTTTGGATAATTTCGTGGGACCAAGATTATTTCATATATTCATGAATTTAAAAGGAAAGAATATTCTAGGCTCCATTACTAAATGTATTAAGCGATAAATGAGTCCTACAGTATATGTATGATTGATCCCCTATTTGGAAGAGCAAATTAAGAGGTTCTCTGGGGCTAGGTGAACAACCTGATGTAAACTCTGATGACATAGACCCATGCCTGAGTTTACAATGTTTGCTCTCTGAATTTCTAGAGATAACATCAACTTTCGAAAGAGGAAAGAATTAGGACTCTTTCTTTAAAAGTTTTGTAGATTGCATGTATAGTCACTTTCTAGCCTGTTTTTTTAAGCCTTGCATTTAGTTAGATCAGTCATATATAGTCAGTTCAGAATACAATATTCTAGAATAGTCTAATTTCTATATCCACTTGATAATTTTGCCTTTTAGAATTTCAACATATATATATGTATACTAATGCTTTGCTGATTGTCCATGTTTTTCTGTTGTTGAAAAACACAATATATATATGTTGTAGGGGGGTTTCTTTAGCTAATGGTTTGGAAACTGTTACCATAATTATTCACTTTACAGTCGAATTGGCTTTGCCACCTGTTCAGGCAAAGTGGTTGTGCATATTAATAAATGTTTTACCTATTAATGATCCTTTTGAAGTGACTGGATCCCAGCCCTTCATTCCGTGCGCTTCTATTTTCCTGTACTTTTCACCTGACTAAGGATTAATGAAATCACCTCATCATAATCGTGACCATAATTTCATCCAAGTACTCAACTTTGGTTTTAGCATTTTATTAATGCTTACAACATGTCTCTCTCTCTCTCTCTCTCTCTCTCTCTCTCTCTCTCTCTCTTTTCCTTAGTTGTAGCACAGTAAGGATTTTTGAATGTATATTATCATCTAAGGTAAGCTTTCATATGGTTTTGGCATATGAAGCTTATGACTGTCATAAGCCATACCAAGCCTGTGGAGTATGGCATGATTTTCATTATGCAACCCAATGAAAATAGACTATTTAAACTCCCTAACATTGTAGTTTTAATGTGTATTTCAGTATCTTGCCATTAACAGCTAGTACTTATTCATCACAACAATCTTCTGTTGACATGAAGCAAGTTGTTGAATGCAGTAGAGCATGAATTAAAGCATTTAATGTAGATGAAAATGAGTGATACCCAAGCATTCTGAGCTCTTTGCATCAAGGAATGGACATGTACATAAGTGGCATCATTTCTACCAATATGTGACTTTTTTAAAAAAAAAAAAGGAGAATGACTTTCCCAAATTGCATTAAAGAAGTTTTAAGAATGTTCAAATGGCATGCTGTTTTTGTCTGGATGTGAATTTATTAGCAAATAGTAAAACACTTCTCTAAAGGACCATTTTTATGGTTTCGTGGGTTCTCTCGTGAAGGGTACTTTTATTTTTTAAATATAATTCAGAACCATGGAGGGTAAGTATGAAATATTAGTAGGTGTTTCTCTTACCTTCAGAAGGCATTGGACAGGTTTTACTATTTTTAACAAAATATTTCCAGTTTTTGCACTTTTGACAGTGTATGAATAGCCAAAGTTAAAGGAGTAGTTCCTTTTTTCTTCTCCCATGTGCTTGAATGGGAACTCTTTGTGCTTAATTGAAAGAAACATTAACAAACTGGAAACGGTTCTTCCCACTGATTTGTAACATGATTTGCATTTATTCTGCCATTCATTCAGAACACTTAAATCATCTATAGAGGAACCTCGAAAAGAGCAATCAAAACCTCGAAAAGAGCAATAAACACTCTCCAACTAGTGAGGAATTTGAGAACGAATAATAGTAGGGAACAAAAAACTGCTGTGGGTCTGCAGGGAACTTGCTTTTCCTTCTAGATGCCAAATGTTTTAGATTCTAAAGTTGCTAAACCCAGGAGAAGCTTTCCAAGTAGGGACTGAGTGAATCTTTGTAACTAACTGGAACATAATTAGTCACGTTTCCAGGCAGCTAGTCAAGAAGTCTTGTTTCAGGGATTTTTCACGTGTAGACGGTTTTGACTTTGCCTTTTCCTTCTCGTCCTTTCTAGGTGGTCTTTCCTTCTGCAGGCTCCTCTTGCAAGGTGTGCCTCCTAGCGTAATTGATTCATACTTGAGAGAATTGCACTCAAGCAATCCTGAGGAATACTAAGGGCCTGGGCACTGCCGCTCTGCTCACCACTGCTTTGAAATCGGGTTGCAATGAGAAAGCATTTTCTGTTTTGCTCCCAGGCTCCCAAGTGTGGTTGTTTTCTTTCCTCCTGATGTTGAAAAAAAAAAAAAGATGTTTGCACAGATTGCTTAATTAAAAATTGCAAACAAAATCTCATTTGAAGTTAGCATTTTGGTCATTGTTGTCTGTGCTTGGTCACTGTACTTTCCAAAAAAAGCAAGCTATAGAATAAGCAAAAGCATTTATTTTAATTTAAAATAGTAGGCTCTAAATGCTTTGTTTTCCCCTAGAGTAAAAAAATGGTACAATACACCGTAATAGAATCTTAAAAACACATCTTTCTTTTGATCTAAGAGATTTTTCTAAGCAAAGAAGAGTTGTTTATTTCATACAACCCTACTTAACACCAGGGGATCTGTGCCCTTTTCCCCATTTAAAGTCATTACAAGACTTTTTAAAGTCTTTCAGACAAGTTTTCTCAACAGAAGGGAAAATGTATTCAATCAATGGTACAATAAATCTGAAGTGTTTATGATGAAATGACACAGTATTCGTTTATGTGTTTCGGGTTTGCATGATCAGCCAGAAAGGATCTTGGGAGCCAAGATGCTACCAAACTCAGGCCTGACCCAAATCACGTCTCTGGCATAGCATCCTGGCCAAATCCACCAGAGTTCCTGCCAAGACAGCTAGTCACAGTGATGGAGAGCTGTTGCAGACTACAGAGCAGTTACAGATTTAGAGTTTGCTGATGGCCTCCATTCAAACTGATGAAAACCTTTCCCCAAATCTAGAAACTGAGAAACGTTCGTGCAAGCCTGTCATCTTTTTAGCAACATCCTTCACTCTTCCTGATGTTACAGAGAAAGTCTCCGTTAGGGAAGTGGAGTAGAAGGGGGAGTCAAGTACCGTACCATTATTGTTTTCTCCCTCGCCTCCCTCCCTTTTGTTCTTTTGGCCTTTTGTTCTAGGAGCTAAATACATCCTGACCTACAGGGAGACCCACAGCGTCCTGGGACAGCATCTTAAAGTTTCTGCTCTGCTTCCTTTCCAGATCAGAGCTGGGAAGATGTGATGATAGCCAGGAACCTGGGTAGTAGTTGTGGGGCTCATAAAGGGAAGGAGTGAATGATCCAGGTAGTTGCAGTACTTTGGAGAAAAGCAAGGGAAAACTTGAGTTCTTGTCCAAACTCTAGTAGTTGCAGTACTTTGGGGAAAAGCAAGGGAAAACTTGAGTTCTCGTCGAAACTCTGGTGGCTGCCTCTTTTTCTGTTTTGTTTGGTTGGTGATCTTGCCTTATGGCTGTTAAGAATATTGGCTATCACCCCATGTTCTCAGTTACCTTCAAAATAATAATGTGTGCCATTCCTATGTAATACCCATGTTAATCAGGAAACCTGTTTACACATTACTGGCTGAGATATTTTACATAAGAGAAATCTGGCTAATCTATAAAGACGTGAAGACCGTATGTCCATGTGCAAACCAAACAAACAAGAGTGTGGCCAAACTTGTCGGCGTGGTCCCTGCAGCTCGCTGCTGGGTCAGGGCCTCATTGCAGCTGTGGGCTGGTTGCTTAACTCAAATACTCATTGACCAGTTTTGCCAAGTCATGGGCAATTTGTTATGCTTTTTATAAACATTGCGTAAATGCAACTATAGAGCATTTTTACAAAATATTGTTTCCCCAGTCATGAGTTATCCTCTCTAACTGTATTGTATGCTAGGTAATGTTATTTTTCTACATATGATGTCTCCTCATATTAAGGGTACTTACTGTAAAGTTCCCATGAAGAAGAAAAAGTCTATTTTGAAACTGCAAAGAACAAAAAATATCAGAAGCTGTCATTGCTATTAGCTTTCCTATAATTTTGTTCTAATTTTGTTTAAATTTCATTCTATTAAAGAAAAACATTATATCACAGGATTTACCAAAAATTCTTTTGGGGAACTAAACATACAACATTAAAAATTTTTTAAGCATTACACTATTTACTCACTTTAAAAGAAGGCTTAATGAATGTTTTCATCTAGATTAATATAGAAATAGGAAAAAACCCTACTAGTTCCAAGAAACATTGGAATAAGGCAATACATCCTTAACCCACTCACTTTTATTTTTATTTTTTAAAAATTTTATTGGAGTATAGTTGATTTACAATGTTGTGTTAGTTTCAGGTGTACAGCAAAGTGATTCAGTTATACATATACATATATTCATTCTTTTTCAGATTCTTTTCTCATATAGGTTATCACAGAATATTGAGTAGAATTCCCTGTGCTATACAGTAGGTCCTTGCTGGTTATCTATCTTATATATAGTAGCGTGTGTATGTTAATCCTGATCTCCTGATGTTTCCCCTTTGGTAACCATAGGTTTGGTTTTGATATCTGTTAAGTCTGTTTCTGTTTTGTAAATAAGTTCATTTGTATCACTTTTTAAAAATTAGATTCCACATGTGAGTGATACCATATGTTACTTGTCTTTCTCTGTCTGACTTACTTCACTTAGTATGATCATCTCTAGGTCCATCTGTGTTGCTGCAAATGGCATTATTTCATTCTTTTTTATGGCTGAGTAATATTCCATTGTATATGTGTACCACATCTTCTGTATCCATTCACTTGTCAATGGACATTTAGGTTGCTTCCATGTCTTGGCTATGGCAGATAGTGCTGCAATGAACATTGGGGTGCACGTATCCTTTCAAACCACGGTTTTCTCCAGATATGCGCTCAGGAGTGGGATTGCTGGATCATACGGTAGTTCTATTTTTAGTTTTTAAAGGAACCTCCATACTGTTCTCCATAGTGGTTGGACCAATTTACATTCCTACCAACAGTGTAGGAGGGTTCCCAGGGTTCCCTTTTCTCCACACCTTCTCCGGCATTTGTTGTTTATAGACTTTTTGATGATGGCCATTCAGGTATCTGGTGATACCTCCTTGTAGTTTGGATTTGCATTTCTCTGATAATTAGCGATGTTGAGCATCGTTTCATGTGCTTTTTGGACATCTGTCTTCTTTGGAGAAATGTCTATTTAGATCTTCTGCCCATTTTTTTATTGGGTTGTTTGTTTGTTGATATTGAGATGCATAAGCTGTTTGTATATTTTGGAGATTAATCCCTTGTTTGTCACTTCATTTGCAAATATTTTCTCCCATTCTGTACGTTGTCTTTCATTTTGTTTATGGTTTCCTTTACTGTGCAGAAGCTTTTAAGTTTAATTAGGTCCCATTTGTTTATTTTTGTTTTTAATTTTATTACTCCAGGAGGGGGGTCAAAGATGATATTAGTGCCATGTATGTCAAAGAGTGTTCTGCCTATGTTTTCCTCTAAGAATTTTATGGTGTCTGCCCTTACATTTAGGTCTTTGATCCATTTTGAGTTTTATTTTTGTGTATGGTGTTAGAGAATGTTCTAATTCCATTCTTGTACATGAAGCTGTCCGGTTTTCCCAGCACCACTTATTGAAGAGGCTGTCTTTTCTCCATTGTATTTTCTTGCCTCCTTTGTCATAGATTAGTTGACCATAGGTGCATGGGTTTATTTCTGGGCTTTCTATGCTGTTCCATTGATCTATGTTTCCGTTTTTGTGCCAATACCATACTGCTTAACCACTCATTTTTAACTTGATCTCTGAAACATTCTATTCATCTCAACAAATGAGTTCGTGAATGTCTGACATGTGCATGGCACTGTGATGGATTCAGCTAGGAACTCAGTGAGAAATAAGCCACTTCCTGCCTTCAAGAAATTGATAATATACCACACTACTCCCCACAGGGAAGCACATACACAGAGCAGGCTGCAGGCGTAAGAGAACACTGTAAGGATTCAGAAATCGGCTAATGTGGTTTATGTATTTGTTATTATCAATGCATGTATCACACTAGGCTGGAGTACAGGACATGCCACATGATTTTATTTTTCTAAATCAAATTAACTATGACTCTGAGCTCCCCACTAGCCAGAGAGATTGAGAAATTCTCTCTGCCCTCCTTCTGGGTCCCATCTCAGGCCCTGGGTCAACTGGAATCTTTCTTGGTGCCTAGAAAATGGAGAGAAGGAAAGGCCTCTGGTCTTCAGGCTATACTGGTGACTGCAGGATGCCTATGGTCCAACCCAGTAGACTGGGTCCAACCCAGTCAATGCCTATGGTCCAACCCAACAAGTGACTCTGAAACTTCCTTGACAAGTGTGGACCTGCGCTCTTTCAACCTCCAAGGCCACAGCTTGGCTATTTACCTACTACCTTTTTTTTGGTCACGCCACACAGCTTGTGGGACCTCAGTTCCCCAACCAGGGATAGAACCCGGGCCCCATGGAGTGAAAGCGCCAAGTCCTAACCACTGGACCACCAGAGAATTCCCTTTATCTGCTACATTTAAACATGTTCTTTGTGGGGAGACTGGACAGTTCTACCACTTAGTATTAGCCTTGGACCTGGGCAAGAGGGATCTCTATATTTTCAAGAGCCTCACTCTGGCCCTCCTCTAGCCATATCTCCCTCCACAAAGTAGGGAGGCCATGGAACCAAGGGGACGTGCATACTTAGAACTCTTATGAACCGCCCCCCCTTCTTGCATACTGCACCCAAGTCCACTTTTAAAGACTTTGTGGGCCTTTTCCTGGAGTTCAAACCCCCAAGGAAGAACCAAGTGGCCAGAATATATACCCCGAGGCCCAATGGGTGGCCTAGAGGCACCTGTTTGTCAGGGAGTTGGGGTGTGGAGGATGTGACTGAGCTTGTGCATGAGGCAGGGCATCTGCCTGTGTGCACCTGCGACCCCTCATGGTGCAGGAGGGAGCAGGGCGGAAAGCACAGGGAGACCTGAGCCTCGGTGGGCCACAATATCTTGGCAAGTATCTCTGAAGACTTTGATAATTCTACATTCAAATCTAGCCTTCCAGGTCATTATGAGGGTATCCCCCCAAAAAACTGGAGGATACAACTATTTTATTAACCATTGGTTAGCTTGATTTATAACTTCTAAACATTTATGTACGTGAGCTATAAAAATGAGGGGGTCAGCCAGCCCCCAACTACCTCTGTTCCCTTTCCTGGTCCCCTCCTCACTCCCCTTTACCAAGATCTCTCTCACCTCTCCACTATCACCACTTCTCCCTTGACTCCAGGCCTAACCCTCCATCTCCTTCCTCATTTCAGTTCCTTTGAATGGAATTCTAGAAATACAAATTTGGCCTTCTTTTCCTAGGAGTAGGAGTAGCATAAGGAATAAGAAAACCAGACAGTCTCCTCACCAACTCTCCCTGTAATATTACTTGATTCTAAATTGAACTCTATCTTTATTTGCTTATTTTAGCTGGGTCATTAATTACCATCCTTGTACCAAAGATTTAGCTGATTGCTACGTGTAGGTATTTATGTAATCCTTTGTAATTAAATTTTGATAGAATGGACGAGAGAAACAAACACACTAATGGAATGACCAATTCTCCTGATTCTAAGGGCTGTCATCACCCTCTTAAACTCACCTGATGATCTCTCTCTGTCCCCAGATGCACTGGCTGGAGTAGCCTCTGGCCTAGATAAATATTTTTCTTCTATCTGGAGTTGATTACTAGGGACAAAACACCAGGGAGGTGACAGGGCAGTTAAACACTCCCAGTGGGGGTCACTCGGAGTGTGGCTTGGGGGTACTGGCAGACTCACATCTTTAAAGGCGAAAACCTTGCACTCAAGTGCATAATTGACCATAACTTCTTCTTCTCCCAAGGGATAGCTTTAGAGAGAATGTCTCTCTTTTTCATAGATAAGCACTTACACAGCTATCCACAGGCAAGGGATTTCATCCTTCCAGCCTTCTCCTCTCACCTTCATCCTAGTCTTGGAGACCAAGAAAATACATTAAAGATATTATACACTAATTTAAAAACATTGGCTTGGGCTTCCCTGGTTGTGCAGTGGTTGAGAGTCCGCCTGCCGATGCAGGGGACGCGGGTTCGTGCTCTGGTCCGGGAAGATCCCACATGCCACGGAGAGGCTGGGCCCGTGAGCCATGGCCGCTGAGCCTGCGCGTCCGGAGCCTGTGCTCCGCAACGGGAGGGGCCCGCGTACCGCAAAAAAAAAAAAAAAAAAAAAAAAAGTAAAACATTGGCTTAAAATTTTTTTAAGTTAATTAAAAAAAAGAAGAAAGAAAGAAAAAATAACTAGGCGTTACCAGCAACACTGGCAAAGAAAGGAGCCACTATTCAGACTTTGTAATGCATCCGTCTTGAGCAATTGGAATGAGGAATAATTGGAAGGGAACCACGTTTCAAAATAAACCAAAGCTGATTTGAAGTCATGTGGTCATTTGGAAGATTCCAAGCACTAGAGAGCCAAATGATGTATCCCCTGCAAGCTATGGGATAAAGTGCCATTGGACTGGTCACCCCAGCCTCATTCCTGAGTGTCCAAGGGGGCTCACTGTAAACTCAGTTCTCATTCCTGCCCTGGGCAGTACCACTGAGCTAGAGGCAGGTAGGGTAATAGTGGAGGTTGCCAAGAAGGGACAGAGCCTCTATATGTGGGGTTATTTTTATGTGCTTCTTCATAGCTCCTAGCTAAGGCTCAAGAAACATTATCTAGCAGTAGAAGCGGGAGTTCATCGGTGAGACAAATTGTTTCCTGGGTCTTTCCATGACTGTGGGGTCTTCATAGTGCCCAGCATGGACTTTGACCCAAAGTCTGCCTTTAGTAACTCCACTCCCTGAAGAAGTTAAGCAACAGTGATGGACAGAGAGGGAGGGCGTGGCAAGAAAGGGCTCAGTGAAGGCTAAGACCAAGGTCAACATCAAGTAGGAGGGAGGAAAGGAGGACAGACCAACACATTATTATTTGTACAGAGGGAAGGGCAGTCAAGAGCAGCGAGACAGAAATGAAGCCAGAAACAACCTCACCAGACAAGGAACTAAAGAAAGGAAACGGCAATGAGAAGATCAACACTAGAAAGAAAAGAGCTCTTGCTTCTGTGCTTCGCGGGCATTACCTCCGTCACAGGCTCTTCACCCTGTCTGCCTCGACAGCCCTCCTCTCTGCAGAAGAAAGAACAACTTTGGACAGGATGTGAGAGCCCAGCGTGAAGTCACTGCCACCACCCCTCACATGCTACTCATTAAAGTTTATCCACATGCTACCTTCTTCTCCATGGCACATGAGTTTATTTAATAGAAAAGTCATTTTTTCCTTCCCAGATCTTCAAAGGGATGTTGTTCCAAGCATATTGTCAGGGAGCTAAAGGTATCCCAGTCTGGGAAGCACAGCAGAATGTTAGAAAAGACTCATCAACTATGAACAACAAACACCCTCACTGAGGACCAACAAGTAGATCTCAATTCCTATATATATATATATATATATATATATATATATATAAAATATAAAAATAAAATAGAAAAATTTAATATCTATCTATATATCCCTTCTTTGCCCTGGAAAGGACAGGTTGAACCAAAATTAAGTGAGCCAGCCTGGTCTTTCTTATCCTTTAATTGTCCTCAGCCCTGTGGCTCCTCGTTCTGCCCCATCCCCCTTCCGCCTGGGGCCTGCTCAGAGCTGTACCTCCACCCAAGCCTCCTAAGACTGAATATGCTTCAGTCCCTCATCAGTCAAAATGTGGTCGCTTCCCAGCGGCATCAGCATCACCTGGGAGCTTGTTAGGAATGAAAATACTTCCCTCCGCTCTCTCTCCAGATCCGCTAACTCAGAACCTGAATTATCACAGAATCTCCAGGTGATTCCTGTGCTCGACCATGTTGGGAGCGCAGCTTCAGCCCTCTTTCTCGCAAGGTCCTTGCATGGCTATTTATTTGGAGCCATTCTCTCTCAGGTGTCTCAGAGGAAAGACATTCTGATAAAAGCATCACTCCTAAGGTGGTGTTATTTTTTTTAATATAAATGTATTTATTTACTTTTGGCTGCGTTGGGTCTTCGTTGCTGCACGCGGGCTTTCTCTAGCTGCCGTGAGTGGGGCTACTCTTCGTTGTGGTGCGTGGACTTCTCATTGCGGTGGCGTCTCTTGTTGCGGAGCACGGGCTCTAGGCGCACGGGCTTCAGTAGTTGTGGCTCGCGGGCTGTAGAGCGCAGGCTCAGTAGTTGTGGCGCACGGGCTTAGTTGCTCTACGGCATGTGGGATCTTCCCGGACCAGGGCTCAAACCCGCCCCCTGCATTGGCAGGCGGATTCTTAACCACTGTGCCACCAGGGAAGCCCTCCTAAGGTGTTTTTGATAATGACCTAACCTAACATGGAAGTCTGACCTACTCTGCTTATCCTAAAAGCCCCAACTCCAAAATAGGAATAACTCATCGTGGGGCTTTACGCACCTCAGATTGCTGAAGAAGGAATTTTTGAGGAAGGAGATTCCCTCTAGTGCTCCTCAGATCATACCATGGAAAACATTTTAAAGCAGTAGGATGTGAACTCAGAAAAGGGTAATAAATAAAAGACAGTTAAAGGATATAAATAGGGCAGAATGCTAAGAACCATGTCTCTGAGGGAAATCAATTTCCAACCCTAAATCACTTTTGCAATTTCAGATAAAAAGCACAGTTACAACATCTGAGGGATTCTGTTGTGAAATTTGCTTTTCTGACCTTGTTCCAGAAATTAAGCATTTCTAGAGAAGAGAGCAAAGGTTTTTGTCAGTCTGTTATTGAAAACTGTATTCTGCTCGTGTATTTTGTAAGGTTCCATGATTCTATAAAATTTAGACTTTAGAGTCACAAAGTACAGAACTATAAAAACAAAATAAACCAAAGCAAGTAAATGAGAAAAGGCAAGTATATACCACAGAACTATACTAATCTTCCTAAATACTCCAGCCTGTGGGTCCAAAGCTCTAAACCCTTACACAGATAGCGTGACTCCCTGAATGATAAAATTCTGCTAGACTGCAAATCTAGCCAGGTGATTTCTTGATTGCAATCCATGCCTTTTTCCAAACCAATGAAATTCAGGGGCTTTTTGAAGTAGTTATTTTACACCTAGACTAATGTGGCTATATGAGACTATAACATTTTGTGGGAAGTTGGTCTAGATGTTGAAGATGCTGAGGAAGAAGATTTGAAATGTGAGTGCAAGTTACACAAAAAGAACCAGTAGTAAAACCAAGATAAGCCATCAACTAAAAACTTGTGGATGCCTCTTGTACTGTGGATACGTAAGACATTGGGAAAGGCTGGGGGATGAGTACACGGGATCTCTGTGTACAATTTTTGCAACTTTCTGTGAATCTACTGTTTCAAAACAAAGAGTTGTTAAAAGTATGGATGTCTGCTGGGTGCCAAGAACTCAAGAACACACTCAGTGCAGGGATGTGGTCCTGATACTCTGAGGCTGGACAAGAAGCAGATCAGTACATAAATAAGTGCCCCAAGACAGACTGGATCACAAGGTGCAAAGTACTCTGTGTGGAAGCAGGAGAGGTCAACTGGAAGAATATGAGAGGCCATCTCAGAGAAGGAGGAATTTAAGCTGAGCCTTGACTGATAAGCAGTGTTTTAGGGGTGATGAAGGATGGAAGGTGCTCCCCAAGCCCAGGGAGCAAAGTTGGGGGGGGGCATGAGGAAGCGCTTGGTATGTTCAGGAACAGCTAATGGACCCATGAAGCTGGAGCATCAGAGTTAGGGAGGGGAGTGAGGGAAGAGACACTTGGGAGATAAGACTGGAAAAGAAGAGTGGACCTTAGAATGCCAAGCTAGGGAGTTTGGACTTTATCAAAGTCCTCTGAGCAAGGGAATGTATCATTAGTTTTAGTAAATTTAGTAAGATGATATATAGAAAAAGGACTGCTTAATATTGACAAAAATACTCATCTAAGTCTGCTATTTAATATATGTAACTTATTAGGTGACATTTAGCCATAGGTAGGAGTGCAGGCTCTGGACTCTGACTACATTGGCTGGAATCTTGGCTGTATCTCTATTCTAGCAATCATGGGCAAGTTATTGAACCTCACTGTGTTCCAATTTCCTCATCTGCAAAATGGGGACTAATAATGGTACCAGCTTTCTAGGATTTTTGTGAGGATTAAATGAAATAACTCCTGATGCTCAGAACAGTTCCTGGCATAGGATAGTAACGCCTAAATGTAAGCTGCCATGTTTGTTCAGGAAAAGGAAAAATTATATATATATCAATCCGTATGTAATAAACCATGATAATCAAAGGAAGCCATGATGCAAGAGGCAAAATAATAGGAAATCTCTAATCTACTTTTCTTTGACATTAGACAGATACGCCTTGAATTAATTTGAAATTTCCAAAAATTCACCAACCGCTCCCCCCCGCCCCCCAAAAAACAAAAACCAGGGGAAAGGTGAAAAGCAGCTTAGAAGCATGAGTGTTAAAGAAGATGTGCTTTTTAAATTTTTATTACCTTTACTACTTTTTAACTATTCCATATTTGCAAAAGAAAAGGATTACATATACATATAGCATAAATAATAATAAAATGAATACCATGTTCCTATTACCTCGTTTAAAAACTGTGGTTGAGACAGCTAGATGACACTCCAGTATCCATTCCCCCACTTTTCAATAGAAATGTCTTAGCTGGAAGAACGGTTGGCCTGCTAAAGACTTCATTTCCAGCCTCTTTTGCAGCTAAATGTAACCATGTGACCAAGTTCTGGCCAATGGGATGAGAGCAGGGTGATGTGTGCATCTTTAGGCCATGCCCTTAAAAGGAGAGGAACACAGGGTCTCCCCTCTTTTCCCCCTTCCAATTGATTGGAAGTTGTGGCCAGCCATTTCTGACCACAAGGACAAGGGCAACACACTAAGTTGTCAGACTAATAAAATGGAAGAAATCTGTGTCCCTGTCACCTTGAAGCTGCCATACCAGCCCTGGATTGTCTACCCAATTAGGTGAGAAAAAAATTAACAGCTATCCTGTTTCAGCCTCTGTAGTTTTGTATCCTAACTCATACTTTTGAAGCCAATACTTTTGAAGCCATCTGTGTGCCCTTCCACAATCCCATCTTACTTCCTCTCTACCAGGAGTAACGACTCTCTGGAATTGTATTCATCGTTTTTTCCTTTTCTTCATAGCTTTGCCACATATGTACGTATTCCTAAACACAAAATCTTGCCTATCTTTGAACTGTATATGAATGAAATCATACTGTGCATTTTTTCTGTAAGCTTTTTTGCCACTCAGTATTATGCTTGTGCAATTTATCTATGTTAATAAGCATAGCTTATTAAACTTGCTAAATACTATTAAATTATGTGAAAATACCACAGTTTTATCCATTCAGAATTGGTAGACATTTAGGTTATTTACAGCTTTTGGTTACTGTGCAAAGATGCTATGAATGGTCTTATATGTGTTTCCTAGGACACATGAAAGAATTTCTCTGGGATACACTCCTGGATCAGAACTGTGATGTTACAGAGTATGTGCACGTTAACTTCACCAGATAATGCCAGACTGTTTGACCAAATGATTGTACCCATCTATTCTCCCTTGATTACACTTGAATTTAGGTAGGCTGGTGATTAAGTTCTGGCCAGTGGGAGGTATGTACAGCTGTTGTTTGGGACTTCTGAAAAAGCATTCTACTTTGCTGGCTGAGTTGAGTGGCATCCAGCTTTTTTCCTACCCTCTTCCACTTTCCTGCTGCTTGTAATACGAATAGGATGGCTGGCACTACAGCAGCCTGTTCAGAACCAAGAGATGACCTTGTAGGTGGAAGTCAGAGTGAGGATGTTGGAGCAGAAAGACAGAAGAGCTTGGGTTCCTGATGACCATGGACCCACCATCCCAGTCCTGGGCTGTCAATTCTAAATTTACGTGTGAGAGATATAAACTTCTATTTGCTTATGTCACCACGTTTGGGGGGTTTTGTTATAGATATCGGAACATAAATCTAGTTTATTGTTTTTCTATTTCTTGTGGATTTTTAGGAATTCTTTATATGATCTGGGTACTGTTCAATATGGATTTTATTTGAGGGAAATACCTTTTTCCCATTTATGGGAAAAAGGTATTTTGCCCTTTCATTCTTTCTGATGTTTTTCATGTATATTAGAAATTATCTGTAATATAGTTAAATTTATTTACCTGGAAAAGGACTTTTCCTTGGCTTACTCATGGCACTAAGTTAAAAGATAGGTATTTCCAAGTTTACTGTACAAAAAACCAACATAGTTAAAAGTGGATCTCTGTCGTTCTGATTCCTTTCCTGCATTTGTCAGCATCGTTTTTCACATTAAAGATTAGGAGATGTATATTCAATGCATGGTTTGGTCTGCAGATACCCTCATATTGCTCTAAGGAAGGGACTGCTAATCTTTTTTACAGTAAAACACCAGACAGTCAGTATTGTAGGACTTGCGAGCCATATGCTCTCTGTCACACCGCTGAACTTCGCCCTTGGGGCACGAAAGCAGCCATAAACAAGATGTAAGGAATAGACATGGCTTTATTCTTTCTTGGCACAGAAACATGAATTTCATGTAATTTTGCATCACAGAAAAAAATCTTTTTTTCAGTCATTTAAAAGCCTAGGGACTTCCCTGGTGGCACAGTGGTTAAAAATCCGCCTGCCAATGCAGGGGACACAGGTTCGATCCCTGGTCAGGGAAGATCCTACATACCGGGTAGCAATTAAGCCTGGGCTCCAAAACTACCGAGCCTGCGCTGTAGAGCACAGGTGTCACAACTCCTGAGCCCACGTGCCACAACTACCAAAGCCCACGCACCTAGAGCCCATGCTCTGCAGCAAGAGAAGCCACAGCAGTGAGAAGCCCGCGCACTGCAACGAAGAGTAGGCCCCGCTCGCTGCAACTAGAGGAAAGCCCACACACAGCAAAGAAGACCCAATGGCAGCCAAAAAGAAAGTCTAAAAAGCTGTACTTAGCTTATGGGCTGTATGGAAGCAGGTGGTGGGCTGGGCAGTAGTTTGTTGGCCCGTCTCCAATGTGTTGTGGTGGAATCTGTGGGACAAACTGCACCTGCCGATAGCCGCTGCCCTACTGAACTATCACGAAAGCAGTTTCTGAGCTTGTTCTATGCCTTAGAGAAGTGCATAATGATAAGAACCAGGAGGTGAAGAAAAAGGCAAGTGGCAAAGGTTGTGCAAAATGACATGTTTATGACAGGCTATCCCCTGTCTAAATGGGTGCATTGTGAGGTAAGGAGCTGTGAGGTAAGTGAACTGCCATTGTGTGGCAAGCATACTTGCTCCCAGGCCAGTGGAAGATACCACCTGGATCCCTGTCTTTGGGAGGAAGAGTGTGTGTAAAAATATCTATTATTATTGGTGTCAGATGCTCTGAGAAATAGGCATTTATTTGGCTTTCAACCATTCAGTCCCCTTGTTAGACGGTGTTTCTAAGTCCTGAGTGGTAGGTCCTATACCTTGGAATCTGAACCCTGAACATTGATCCCTGAACCTGCAAGTGAGGGTTCTCTAGAGCTAATACACAGCCAGGGACCCAGTCCTCGGGGTTGGAAGAAAGAACTGTGCCCGTGTGTTTATCAGGCAGGACCTCTCTTCGGGCCGACGGATGGAGACCTCATGCCGGTGACCCAAGACGTGCAAAAATCATGTTCTCACACAATACTTCGCTCCCCACCCCCCGGCTCTGCAGGCTGCGGCTAAAGGCCAGGGCGTTCGCACACTAGGAGATCTGAGCTGTGCACACCGCATGAGTTAGAGCAACCCGCTTCTAACTGTCCAGCCGTCGAGACTTCCCTCTGGGGAGCGTCACCAGCCGTCCCCGGAGAAGAATCGGGACTTAGAAGCAAGTGCATCAGGCTCTTGGGGAAATCTGGGCCCTTTTCGCGCCAGTTAGAAAGTGACGATCGGCGGAGCCACCACGGTGACCCGGTGGCCAGTGCGGGCCTGTCCCACCTGCCCCGACACCTCGCGGGGCCGAGGCGGCCCCTCCCCCTCTCCCGGAGCCCTCCCCGTGGCCCCGCCCTCCGCGGCCGGCGGCTCTGGGGGCGGAGGCCCCGGGACCAGGGGCGGCCTGGCCTGACCTCGACCTCCGCCGCGGGCCCGACCGGCGAGTCCCACCGGGCCGGCGTAGGCCCGGGCCCGCGAGCCCCTCCCTCCACCTGTCCCCGCCCGGGCGCCCGGCTCGGGCTGCGCTCGCTCGCAGCGGCGGGGCCCGCAGGCGGCCATGGCGGCGGGCGCCTGGGCCAGGCCGGCGCCGCGCTGGCTGAAGGCGCTGGGCGAGCCGCTGAGCGCGGCGCAGCTGCGGCGGCTGGAGGAACACCGCTACAGCGTCGCGGGCGTCTCGTTGCTTGAGCCGCCGCTGCAGCTCTACTGGACCTGGCTGCTCCAGTGGATCCCGCTGTGGATGGCCCCCAACTCCATCACCCTCCTGGGCCTCGCCATCAACCTGCTTACCACGCTCCTGCTCATCTCTTACTGCCCCACGGTCACCGAGGAGGTAGGGCCAGCCGCCCGCCCGCCCGCGGACCCCCAACTGCTCTCCCCCGGAGCCCCGCGTCCCCGGCCCGAGCCGAGCTCGCCCCGCCCCGGGTGCGCCTCTGGAGACGCCCGGAGAGCCCCCCGCGCGGCCGAGCCTCTCGGGGCCGCGGAGGGGCTAACGCCGCCTCTGCCCCAGCGCTGCAGTCGCCCCGAGCGTTCCCCGGCCCGCCCGGAGGCTGTCACGCCGCTACCCGGTCCCATGTCCATCCCGAGCCTCCCCCAGACGGCGGAGGGGCTGTCAAGGTCACTGCCCAGTCCCGTGTCCACCCCCACTCTCCTTCGGGCGGCGGACGGGCGGTCTCGGCCACTGGGAGCGGGGAGCGCCTGCCTGCCTGGCCGCCGCCCCATCCCGCGCCAAGTGGGGGGTGGACAAGCAGTCGGTTCCTTTGCGCACTGGGCACTGAACACCCCCAGCTCCGTCCCGCCTGGCTCCGGGGATTGTGGTTGGGTTGGCCAAGCCCGAGATGCCCATTGAACACTTTTATACTCAGCTGTCCGTTTCTCAAAGGTTGCGCTAGTGATCCTGTAATTACTGGTAGCACTGATCAGAGATAAGTTACTTTTAAGAGGTTACTTCCTCGTTGCTTCGTTGACTTTCTCGTGGAAAACAAAAGTATTAGCAAGGTGTTAATCCTTATCTTCACGACCCAGGGATCGTAAAAGCCATCGGATTTTATTAGCAATGAATATTTGACCTATGTCCAAAATAAGACGAGTAAATAATGTGGGCTTTCTATACTTGGTAATCAGGAACATCCCTTGGGCTGAGTGTGATGGGGGACAGGGGGCAGAGGGAGCTACTCCCATATATAGCTTTTTAGAGTACATGGGATAAATATTACATTGCACGTTTTGTGACATTGCTTTCTTTTCCCTTAAATAGAGAACTCCGTTTATAATCATATTTTAGGATAGGTCCTGTGGAGAACTAATTCGAGATGAGGTTGGATAGCAGGAATACAGTGGAAATATTTCATGCCCTCCATACATGGATCCATTTTTTAAAGTATTTGATGAAACCTACATTTTAAACGTATTGAATATCTTGCTGATTGATGGATATGTTATTATATATGATTTTTCAGCAGACGTTCCCGTTGTTAATTCATTTACATGTTGTTTTTAAAAAAGTAAGTTGCAGCCTGTTTGCAGAATTCCCCAGAGGCAGTGCGCCAGAATGAAAAGTGCGCTGGGTTAGAAGTGAAGGCTTGGTTCTAATGTGGTTCTGCCACAGCATGGAGTGACATGTGGGTCTTGCTTTCCCTGTGTAAAATAGAAATAATACCTGCCAAACCAACTTCACAAGAATGCAGTGAGGACTACATGATATCTTACATGCAGATAAAGAATGCAGTGAGGACTACATGATATCTTACATGCAGATAAATGTAGAAAATTAGAATTTGTTCAGCATGTTAAAAATATTACTGGTATTAAAAATGTCCTGAAAACCCATAATAAAATTTAGTTTTTACTGGGCCTAGATTTGTCTAGCAGCATTTGGCTATTTCTGATATTTGCCAGTTAAATTGTGAACTTTTCAATGTTATTATTAATTTAAGAACCATTTGTTGAGCACTTCCAAAAAGCAGGGCATACCAAGAAGTCCAAGAGAATCTGTTTAGGGATGTTGGGGTGAGGGTGGGGGGCTGATGGAAAAGGTAAAATGATGATTAAATTGATTTTTAGGCTATGCTTCATTTAAAAAAAAAGGTGGCAGGTGGGAAGAATCTGAGGCACTTTTCAAAAAAAAAATATATCGCAATGATCCAAAAATGGGAAGTAAGGGTTGAAATAATAAAATGAAACTGAGAAGAGTTTCTGAAATGTAATTAGATCCTGCACTGCTTCCAGGTGGCTGAAGCAGTGAGGGGAAGCACCATTACAGGATTCACATTGCCTGTCTGATAAAATCCCAGCAATAGCACAAAAGAAGCAAAGCAGTTCAGGCTATTTGGCTTTCAGGCCGCAGAGCTAGTAAATGACAGGACCTGGTAGGGTTCAGACCCAAGTTGGTCTGACTACAAAGCCGGATTCTTTTTTACCACATACCACCACCATCTCATCTGCAGTTCTTGCCTTTCTGTGTGATGTGTAGGAAAAATACCTTGGGTTCTATGTAATGCTTATTAGGTATGTAACGTACGTTCACATCCATTATTGCATTTGTGTCTTATATCAACTCAAGGAGGCTGGCAAGTTTTTTCCCTTCCTAGAATGGCCATCCCACCATTTTAGTATTTCTTCTATTCATCCATCCTGAAGTAATAGTAGCATACATTTTTATTGAGGAAATGGAGGCCTGGAGGGTTAAGTGACTTTAACTTGGCCTGAAACTTGTTTTCTGATTCTTAGACTTAAGAATTCTTAGTGCTTTTACAGACTTGACAAATTGCTTCCAGAAAGGGTCAGGGAAAACCCATATGGTTTTTGGACTCTGATGCTTGGATTTATCTACCCATTGAGGACGTAATGCTGACTACATATCTATATTAATAATAACATTTGATCTATTTTTTAACTGTTGATATTTCTAGGACATGACGGGATGAAGGGAAATTAATAGGAAAAAAGTTAAATGATTTATATTAAACTTCTACAGTGCTGTTCTGAACTGTATTTCATACCACTATTTCATTAAGGAACTTTCCGCTCCAGCCAAATTGAACTACTACTTTTTTTTTTTTTTTTTGACTGTGTTGGGTCTTCCTTGCTGCGTGCGGGCTTTCTCTAGTTGTGGTGAGCCGGGGCTACTCTTCGTTGCGATGCACCGGCTTCTCATTGCGGTGGCTTCTCTTGTTGCAGAGCATAGGCTCTAGGCGCGCAGGCTTCAGTAGTTGTGGCGCGCAGGCTCAGTAGTTGTGGTGCGCAGGCTTAGTTGCTCCACGGCATGTGGGATCTTCCCCGACCAGGGCTCGAACCCATGTCCCCTGCGTTGGCAGGCGAATTCTTAACCACTGCGCTACCAGGGAAGCCCTGAACTACTTCTTATGGCAAAGATTTCTCTCCTTCTTTTCCCTCTCTTTTCTCCTTCCTCTTCCTTTTTCCTGTCCAACTTCATCTCTCAGTGTCCAGTCCTAATGCTACATCCTTAGGAAATTTTTTTTTCTTCTCTGGAGTCAAATCAACCACTTAATCCTATAAGCTCCCATAATAATGACAATGATTACTAACATTTACCGGGTTTTACTTATGTACCAGGCATTAATTTAAGCTGCTTTTGTCTATTATCTCATTTAATCTTCTGAACAACTTTAGGTATTATTATTATCCCCATATCATAGATGAGGAAACTGAAGGGAAATAAATTAACCTCTTTAAGCTGATACCAGGATTCCAAGCCAGAAAGCTATACTTCCACCACAGGTCTTTGTAGCTCTCTT
Organism: Tursiops truncatus; assembly: GCF_011762595.2. Lineage (NCBI taxonomy): Eukaryota > Metazoa > Chordata > Mammalia > Artiodactyla > Delphinidae > Tursiops > Tursiops truncatus. The sequence goes on along the minus strand of NC_047044.1, from coordinate 19,871,238 downwards.
GTGGAACGTCTCCATTTTGTTTTGGTTATGTGTGTGATGCGATTTTGGTTATGTATGTCCTTACTGAGCAAGACAGTCTACCATATTTTAAGTTCAGACAGCAGTTGCCCATTTGCACGTTCTCCACAGCATAGTGCCTTGCGTAAAGCAGGTGCTTGGTAAATATTTGCTAAATTATTGCCTGCATGCATGAAATAACAAACTGTAATCTTGGGAGATGATGTTTTTCCACCGTTATTCAGTTTTAGCTGGTCTTAGATTAAATACTTAATTAATTTGGCCCGGGGGAATTTTAACACAAGTAAGCAAAAGTTGGGGCAAACAGAAAACAAGAACTGAATTGCATCCCCCTCACCTTGATGAAGCAGTTCTGTCTGAATGCTGCTCTGTATATAGTCCTTGGCCCCCATTCCTTGGCTCCTTAATCCCAAAATAGAATCACAGACTCTGACTGCTTGAAGGACCTGAGAGCCTCTTTAATACAATTCCTACATTTGTAGATGAGAAAACTTGGTGATTCGAATCTGGTTCTTCTGGCTTCAGCTTAGTAGCATTCTCTACCACAGAACACTCATATGCTTGTTTCTGGCTGGAATAAACTGTGGCTTCATTCCCTGTTCAGCTTATTTGAGTAAATATTTTTGCTCTGCCCTCTTTTTTTTCTTTTAACATCTTTATTAGAGTATAATTGCTTTACATTGTTGTGTTAGTTTCTCCTGTATAACAAAGTGAATCAGCTGTACGTATACTTATATCCCCATATTCCCTCCCTCTTGTGTCTCCCTCCCACCCTCCCTATCCCACCCCTCTAGGTGGTCACAAAGCACTGAGCTGATCTCCCTGTGCTATGCGGCTACTTCTCACTAGCTATCTGTTTTACATTTGGTAGTGTATATATGTCCATGCCACTCTCTCACTTCATCCCAGCTTACCCTTGCCCCTCCCCATGTCCTTAAGTCCATTCTCTACGTCTGCATCTTTTTTTTTTTTTTTTGCGGTACGCGGGCCTCTCACTGTTGTGGCCTCTCCCATTGCGGAGCACAGGCTCCGGACACGTAGGCTCAGCGTCCGTGGCTCACGGGCCCAGCCGCTCCGCGACATGTGGGATCTTCCCTGAGCAGGGCATGAACCCGTGTCCCCTGCATCGGCAGGAGGACTCTCAACCACTGCGCCACCAGGGAAGTCCCTCTACGTCTGCATCTTTATTCCTGTCCTGTCCCTAGGTTCTTTGGAAAGTTTTTTTTTTTAGATTCCATATATATGTGTTAGCATATAGTATTTGTTTTTCTCTTTCTGACTTACTTCACTCTGTATGACAGATTCTAGGTCCATCCACCTCACTACAAATAACTCAACTTTGTTTCCTTTTATGGCTGAATAATATTCCATTGTTTATATGTGCCACATCTTCTTTATCCATTCATCTGTTGATGGACACTTAGGTTGCTTCCATGTCCTGGCTATTGTAAATAGAGCTGCAATGAACATCGTGGTACATGACACTTTTTGAATTATGGTTTTCTCAGGGTACATGCCCAGTAGTGGGATTGCTGGGTCATACAGTAGTTCTGTTTTTAGTTTTTTAAGGAACCTCCATACTATTCTCCGTAGTGGTTGTATCAATTTACATTCACCAACAGTGCAAGAGGGTTCCCTTTTCTCCACACCCTCTCCAGCATTTATTGTTTGTAGATTTTTTGATGATGGCCATTCTGACTGTTGTGAAGTGATTGTAGTTTTGATTTGCATCTCTCTAATGATTAGTGATGTTGAGCATCCTTTCATGTGTTTGTTGGCAGTCTGTATATCTTCCTTGGGGAAATGTCTATTTAGGTCTTCTGCCCATTTTGGATTGGGTTGTTTGTTTTTTTTGATATTGAGCTGCATGAGCTGCTTGTATATTTTGGAAATTAATCCTTTGTCATTTGCTTCATTTGCAAATATTTTCTCCCATTCTGAGGGTTGTGTTTTGGTCTTGTTTATGGTTTCCTTTGCTGTGCAAAAGCTTTTAAGTTTCATTAGGTCCCATTTGTTTATTTTTGTTTTTATTTCCATTTCTCTAGGAGGTGGGTCAAAAAGGATCTGGCTGTGATTTATGTCATAGAGTGTTCTGCTTATGTTTTCCTCTAAGAGTTTTATAGTGTCTCTCTTACATTAGGTCTCTAATCCATTTTGAGTTTATTTTTGTGTATGGTGTTAGGGAGTGTTCTAATTTTCATTCTTTCACACGTAGCTCTCCAGTTTTCCCAGTACCACTTATTGAAGAGGCTTCTTTTCTCCATTGTATATTCTTGCCTCCTTTATCAAAGAAAGGGTGACCAAATGTGTGTGGGTTTATCTCTGGGCTTTCTGTCCTGTTCCATTGATCTATATTTCTGTTTTTGTGCCAGTACCATACTGTCTGATTACCGTAGCTTTGTGGTATAGTCTGAACTCAGGGAGCCTGATTCCTCCAACTCCATTTTTTTTCCTCAAGATTGCTTTGGCTATTCAGCATCTTTTGTGTTTCTATACAAATTGTGAAATTTTTTGTTCTGGTTGTGAAAAATGCCAGTGGTAGTTGAATTGATTCTGTAGATTGCTTTCAGTACTATAGTCATTTTCACAATGTTGATTCTTCCGATCCAAGAACATGATATATCTCTCCATCTGTTTGTATCATCTTTAATTTCTTTCATCGGTGTCTTATAGTTTTCTGCATACAGATCTTTTGTCTCCTTATGTAGGTTTATTCCTAGATATTTTATTCTTTTTGTTGCAGTGGTGAATGGGAGTGTTTCCTTAATTTCTCTTTCAGATTTTTCATCGTTAGTGTATAGGAATACAAGAGGTATCTGTGCATTAATTTTGTATCCTGCTACTTTATCAAATTCATTGATTAATTAGCTCTAGTAGTTTTCTGGTAGCATCTTTAGGATTCTCTGTGTATAGTATCACGCCATCTGCAAACAGTGACAGTTTTACTTCTTCTTTTCCAGTTTGGATTCCTTTTATTTCTTTTTCTTCTCTGATTGCTGTGGCTAAAACTTCCAAAACTATGTTGAATAATAGTGGTGAGACTGGGCAACCTTTTCTTGTTCCTGATCTCAGTGGAAATGGTTTCAGTTTTTCACCATTGAGAACGATGTTGGCTGTGGGTTTGTCATATATGGCCTTTATTATGTTGAGGTAAGTTCCCTCTATGCCTACTTTCTGGAGAATTTTTATCATAAATGGGTGTTGAATTTTGTCTAAAGCTTTTTCTGCATCTATTGAGATGATCATCTGGTTTTTATCCTTCAGTTGCTTAATGTGTATCACATTGATATTTGCATGTATTGAAGAATCCTTGCATTCCTGGGATAAACCCCACTTGATCATGGTGTATGATCCTTTTAATGTGCTGTTGGATTCTGTTTGCTAGTATTTTGTTGAGGATTTTTGTATCTATGTTCATCAGTGATACTGGCCTGTAGTTTTCTTTTTTTGTGACATCTTTGTCTGGTTTTGGTATCAGGGTGATGGTGGACTCGTAGAATGAGTTTGGGAGTGTTCCTTCCTCTGCTATATTTTGGAAGAATTTGAGAAGGACAGGTGTTAGCTCTTCTCTAAATGTTTGATAGAATTTGCCTGTGAAGCCATCTGGTCCTGAGCTTTTGTTTGTTGGAAGATTTTTAATCACAGTTTCAATTTCAGTGCTTGTGATTGGTCTTTTTGTTTGTTTGTTTGTTTGTTTATTTGGCAGTACACGGGCCTCTCACTGTTGTGGACTCTCCCATTGTGGAGCACAGGCTCTGGACGTGCAGACTTAGTGGCCATGGCTCACGGGTCCAGCCGCTCTGCAGCATGTGGGATCTTCCCGGACCGGGGCACGAACCCGCGTCCCCTGAATCGGCAGGCGGACTCTCAACCACTGCCCCACCAGGGAAGCCCTGGTCTGTTTATATTTTCTATTTCTTTTGGTTCATTCTCGGAAGGTTGTGCTTTCCCAAGAATTTGTCCATTTCTTCCAGGTTGTCTGTTTTATTGGCATATAGGTGCTTGTAGTAATCTCATGATCTTTTGTATTTCTGCAGTGTCAGCTGTTACTTCTCCGTTTTCATTCTAATTCTGTTGATTTGAGTCTTCTCCCTTTTTTTCTTGATGAGTCTGGCTAATGGTTTATCAATTTTGTTTATCTTCTCAAAGAACCAGTTTTTAGTTTTATTGATCTTTGCTATTGTTTCCTTCCTTTCTTTTTCATTTATTTCTCCTCTGATCTTTATGATTTCTTTCCTTCTGCTAACTTGGGGTGTTTTTGTTGTTCTTTCTCTAATTGTTGCTCTGCCCTCTTGATCTATGTATATAAATCCATGTCAGTGTCTGTTAAGAGAGTGTTTGTAGGAGATAGGTGCCCAGCCTAGGGTGGGTCAAAGGGCATTGAATAATTTCTTTCCTTCATGATGATAGAAAGTTGGATCGAAAAGCAAGTGTATCTGTGGAAATTAGAATGACCTTAAGAAATGGTTTATTCCCTGTCTAAATAATTCAGATTCAATTGGATTTTGGACTATAAAGTAAAGAGTTATTTGTTGGGGGAATAATAAGAAAAGGCAATAACCTAGTCAAATTCTTTTATAGGTTTGGTTTCTTTGAAATCTAGAATATTTCCTCTTTTTTAAAAATCACCTATCTCCCTCTATTTTTTTTTTAACCAGTTCAATAACTTAACAAGCATCGCTTATTAAGGCAGGACTCTTGTAAGAGAGTGGCCTCTCTTACTAAAGCAAAATAACTTGCAGGAGGTGAACGTTCTAGAAGCAGGGCACAGAGTAGAATGAGGCAAGCAGGCATGTGCACGACCCTGAGAGTAGTAAATGCCACCTGAAATTCTGCAGCCACGGTGCCTTGCTCGCCTCACCCTAAATCCAGCCCTGTCTAGAAGGAGCTTCTGCAGGTAATGTAGAAGTAGCTTTGCTTTGGGGATCATCCCTTTGATTCCTGTGGCTTTCCTATACTTGATTCCCAAGAAACAAGCTGTTTCTCCTTTAGAATTCTGGTTCAAGTGTGGATAAAACATGGCATTGTGGTGTATAGAAGGAGCTTTAAATCCCACTCCTGGTCGGTTTGACCTGGGTGAGGGTCCGACCACTTGGTTTCTGTGAAGTTAAAGAGCAGAACAGATGTGAAAGCACCCAGCACAGTTGATGATGATAGATCTGCCCAGGGGATTCTCTTCATTCCCCTCTCCCTGCCTGTTTCCCTTGGCCCAGTGAGAGGCTGGCATTTTCAACAAGGATTCTAGTAAGTACTAAAAGAGGTTTTTAAAAAGAATACAACTATTCACAGGAAATTTACAAAGCAAGAAGAATGCCTTTCAAAGTAAAGATTTCTAATGTCCTGAGAAAGCCCCTCCGGCCCTGAGATGCTGGTTGCCTGGTGTTGGTGCCCAGCCCCCCAGCTTGTAACCCGCCTCATTTCCTGAAGGTGGGTGTGCCTCTCAAATGCTGGCCTGCACCCGAGCTGAAGCCAAAGCTCGTGGTGAAGCAGTAAGCGGCTAGGGTCTTCCTGCTGGGCAGGACTGAGAATGACCCTACCCTTTGTGACCACCAAGTCTTTGGAGCCTCCCCAGCCTCGGTTCCAACAGGAACCCTCCTTCTGTAAACAAGGAAGTGCCCCTGGCCACAGGTTCAGCTGTGTCACAGGCACATAATACGAGTTAGAGTCGTGTCAGATTAGCAGCCTATTAAAATTCCACGAGTTTAGCTTAGAAATCACTAGAATCACTTGACTGGGTACAAAGTCCACCTCTAACGCCACACCAGCGTTACATTTTTTCGCATATGCCTGACCTGTCTTCTGATTTTCTTACTTCCTACCTCTTATAAATGCAGTTTCTATTTTTTATGGAGAGAGAAGTCAATTGATGTTTGGATAATTGAAATCTCCCTGTTACAAGGTGACCCAGTCGTTACTGATTATGTAATACCTTTTGCATCTGTATCAACTTATATCCAAAGCTATTTAAAGCAAAGAGACACTTTTTAAGTATGAAAATTCATATAAATAGGCATTGTATAGTTTCAGTATTTCCTAAATTTTAATTGAGGAAGATTTTTGCTTTTGTGTATTACCTGTGCTATTTTTTATTTACTGTTTTTCTTTACATCAACTTTAAATCTACTCCTTTTTAAAGACTTACACTTGAAGCCTTAATATCTACAATCATAGATTTGGTAGCTATGCTAGATAATTTTTAAATTAATATTTTCCAAAATACATTAAATAAAGATATAAGTATTAAAATGAAAATTTATCTATGAATCACCTAAAATTTTCTTATATAGTATCAGAAATAATAACTAAAATATACTGAGCTCTTCCCATATGCCAGGCACTTTTCTAAGCCCTTGACATGTAATAATTCATTTAATTCTCACAGTGATTACTCCCATTTTTCATAAAGGGAAACTAAGGCACTGAGAGGTTAAGTAGCTCATCCAGCTCACTCAAGGATCAGGTGCAGGTGGAATGCAGAGTCTATACTCCTAACCACTCTGCAAGAAAAACCCAGGACATGTATTTTTCCTTTTGGAAACCATTTTACCTGATAGGTTACCAGGTAACCTGTTAACCTGATCAGTTGATTTTAATCATCTAGTTATTTAGCTCTCATGGTATAAACAGCAGATTTTAAAAACAGAGAACATACCTCCTACTCTTGAGAGGATTCTAGTTCCATATTAAAGATGGGGCCTCAGAGACTACCTAGTCTAGCATCTTCATTTACAGAAAACCTAAGAATGTATTCCCCAAAATCCAGTATTCTAAGTTCTGAGCTGTAAGTAAAATTTGTCCAGTGAGCAGAAATGTGTTCACTGGCACTGGTGGCACAGTGGTTAAGTACCCACCTGCCAATGCAGGGGACACAGGTTTGAGCCCTGGTCCAGGAAGATCCCACATGCCACGGAGCAGCTAAGCCCGTGCGCCACAACTACTGAGGCTGCGCTCTAGAGCCCGCAAGCCACAACTACTGAAGCCTGGGTGCCTAGAGCCCATGCTCCGCAACGAGAAGCCACCGCAATGAGAAGCCCACGCACCGCAACAAAGAGTAGCCCCCGCTCGCCGCAACTAGAGAAAGCCCGCGTGCAGCAACGAAGACCCAACACAGCCAAAAGAATATAAATAAATTCATTAATAAAAAAAAAAGAAATGTGTTCATTGATCACTTTCTAAATCTTTTCGTCCTTTTCCTGATGTGTGTGCTCATTCAAACACGTATAAAAAGGGGTATAATACCCAGGATAAATAATTGATCTATATATGAGTGTTCTCTCTGATCCAGAGTTATTTTGAACGAGAACAGTTACCATACGGTCTGGTTCAAATCTCTGGTTTCTCTAATCCTTTATTTCAAGTAACTGGAAAAAGTAAAATATCCCAAATAGCTAGTTGTATACAGTTCTTTTTCAGTGATGTAACTGAAAAGCAATTTAAATGTATTAGTGTTTTTTTTTTAATGACTAGGGCTTATGATTGATTCTTAGTAATTATTTTGTTTTCTAGAATAAACTTATATAATAGTCTTTCACACAGTCATGTAAGATTCATCATTAGTGAGTTATTACTTAAATTGTGGTATAGCCACATAATTGAATACCATGCAGTCATGTAAAAGAATGATGTAGATCTTTATGCTTGACCTGGAAAGGTTTCTATGATGTAGTATAAAATTCCGATCTTAAAGGATACAGTAGATACTATAAAAATTATATAATTAAGAACTTTAAATATTAAGAATCTAATATGATCTGGAGAAGTTCCACTTTTTATATAGTCTCCTTCTGCAGAAGTATTCTGATATATTGCTTAAGACTTTGTAATCCACACCTGACTTTCCCATGCTTACATTTAAAATTTTTAAAAATAAGTTAACATGAAAACTAGAATTGCGTTGGGGTGGCCCTGTAGATCCTGCTTCCACCCAGAGTGTCTTCTGTAGTGACACCACGTTAAGCAGACTCCTGGAAGGAAGGGGCATGCTGCTCCCGGCAAGTGGATCTCCGGGCTGGGGCCTGTTTTGCAGAGATAACAGGTGAGAAAAGAAGTTGAAAATTTGCAGACTGTTTCATAGCTCCCAGGTGGGAATGGAGGTGATGACAACAGAGTAAAGAGAAGATAGGTCCAGCTCCTGTGGCCTTGGGAAGACTGGAAAGGTAGCGAACGAGTAGCTGGTGGACTGGTATGCCTTTCTGGGCTTAAGAGGAAAGAAATCTCTCTCAGCTGCAGCGCTTTCCCGCCCATCTGGTTCACTGCACCTGGAATTGTATTGTGGGGGCAGGAAAGTGCTTCTCAGCAGGTTTGAAAGAATAGGTAAGAGTCCAGGTGGGAAGCTGCATCCAGTCTGTGTAGCCTGCAGCATGACCAATCTGATAGATCTACCATAGGGCGGATCAGAAAACCTGGGTTTGATGCCTAGACCCAGTCTAGCTGCTCTTCTCAATGGAACTTTATCACCCCTCCCTAAGTTTCTCTTTTATCTGTAATGCAAAGAACATGATAATGCCTTGTCTGCCTTGTCTCTGTGGATTGCTGTATCAAATACAATAATGCATTTTTAAAATATATTATTTATTTGTTTATTTTTGGCTGTGTTGGGTCTTCGTTGCTGTGCGCAGGCTTTCTCTAGTTGCGACGAGCGGGGCTACTCTTCTTTGGGGTGCGTGGGCCTCTCGTTGCGGTGGCTTCTCTTGTTGCGGAGCACGGGCTCTAGGTGCATGGGCTTCAGTAGTTGTGGTGCATGGGCTCAGTAGTTGTGGTTCGTGGGCTCTAGAGCGCAAGCTCAGTAGCTGTGGCACACGGGCTTAGTGGCTCTGCAGCATGTGGGATCTTCCCGGACCAGGGCTCGAACCCGTGTCCCCTGCATTGGCAGGCAGATGCTTAACTACTGTGCCACCAGGGAAGCCTTTCATAAGTCTTTTAAAGCAATTAATAGTGTAGTCATTAATACTGGGCATGTAATATTAACAAATGATGAAATGTTTATTGAAGTTCAAAGTAAACTTCTACTTACTTAGATTGAAGAATGAGGTAGCAGGTTGATTGGTATTTGCAGAATTACCACATAGACCATACATACATTGATATTTTAAAAACTATATTTGCCACTAAAAATACGCAAAACACAATTTAATGACAATAGCTAACTTTTTTTTTTTTTTTTTGGCCACTGTGTGCAGCTTACAGGATCTCAGTTCCCCAACTAGGGATTGAACCCGGGCCACAGCAGTGAAAGCCCAAATCCTAACCAGTAGGCCACCAGGGAACTCCCTACAATAGCTAACCTTATTGAGCACTTACTATGTGCCAGGCTCTGTGTAAAGAGCCATCTAAGAATATTTTTCATCAGATACAACTGCAAGTATTATTCACATCTTACAAATGAGATAACCAAAGTTTAGAGAGTTTAAATGACTTTCCCAGGGTCACTTGGCTATTAAATAACAGAGCCAAGAACTCAAACACAGATCTAACTTTAAAACCCTAGTCAACAATTTTGCTGTACTTCCTCTCTGAGACATAGAATTCTGGGTTGACCATTGCTATCATCACACAGGTCCCTGAGGAAGTGGAGTACATTTATAAAGTGCTGAAAGAAAAGAATGGTCATTTTTAAATCTTTTTTCTCTCTCTTGTTTAAATTGCATCATTTCTATTGATCTACCTTCAAGTTTACTCTTTCGTCTGCCATTATTATCTATGCTTCTGTATGTAATGTGTCTTTTTCCTCTGGCTTCTTTAATGATTTTCTCTTTATCACTGGTCTTCAGTAATTTGATTATGATGTGCCTTGGTGGGTTTTTAAAAAAAAAAACTTATTCTGCTTGGGGTTTGTTGAGCTTCTTGGATATGTAAGTTTATAGATTTTTATCAAATTTGGAAATTTCCAGCCATCATTTTTTCTTATATGTTTCATGTCCAACCCTCTTTCTTCTCTCCTTCTGAGATTTCAATTACATATATGTTAGACTACTGTTGTCTCACAGGTCACTGATGCCCAGTTCAATTATTTTTAGTCTTTTTATTTCTGTGCATGATTTTGGGTAGTTTCTATCGGTACTCTGCAAGTTCACTGATCTTTTCTTCTGCACTAATACTCTGTTAATCTCATCTAGTATATTTTACATTGAAATATTGTACTCTCCATTTCTAGAGGTTACTCTGTAGTCTTCCATGTTTTCCTCCACCTTCTTGAACACATGAGGCATATTTATAAGAACTTTTAATGTCCTCATCTGCAGATTTCATTATGTCTGTCATTCCTGGGTCTGGTTCTATTGATTGATGTTACTCCTAGTTGTAGAGCATATTTCCCCGCTTCTTTGAATGACTAGTAATTTTTATTGGATGCCAAACATTGTGAATTTTACATTTTGGGGTACTAGGTTTGGTGGGGTATTCCTTTAAGCTGTTGTACTTTGTGTTGGCTTTAGTTAAGTTACCTGGAATCAGTCAGATCCTTCTGAGGCTAGATTTTACATCTGTTAGGGCCTTTGCTCTAGGGCTAATTAATGCCCACTGCTAAGGGAATACACTGCTGAGAACTCTACCCAGTGCCCTAAGTATTACATGGTCTTACATGCTGTGCCTGGTGGGAACATAAACCATTCCCAGCTTTGTGTGGGCTTCAAGAATTGTTTGTCCAGTGGTTTTTTCCCTGGCCTTGGTTAGTAGTTTTGTCTCATTAGGCACAGGTCACTTCTCAGCCAAAGACTCCAGATCTCCACAGTTTGTGCCTCTCTCCTCTCCAGTGCTCTGCCACACAGGATTCTAGCTGCCTTGACCTTCCTGACCTCTGCTGCGTTTCTTCTCAGCACAGCAGGATTGCTGGCCTCTGTTCCGGTTCCCCACTCCTGTACTGTGGCCTGGAGACTGCCTATAGGCACTAAGCTGGAGCAGTCACAGGGCTCCGGTCATTTGTTTCCCTTCTGTCAGGGATCACAGTGCTGCGCTGCCTGCAGTGTCTGAAAATGGTTGTTTTATTTATTTTATTGCTTTTCTAGTTATACAAGATGGGAGAGTAAATCCAGCCCCTGATACTCCATCATGAAAGGAAGCTGGGGTCTGTGGTTTGTCTATAAGATCTTCTTTCATAGCAGAGACTTACTGAATAATTTCAAATCCGTGCCATATATGAATAGTATTATATTAAAAGAGCTGTGGACTAAGAATCAAAATCAGGGTCCTAATCCTTGCTTGGTCATTTAACTTTCAGCTTCTCACAGTACGGACTTTTGTGACACTCTACGCAGATGACCTAGAGCAATTCACTTCTCAATTTAATTCTCACCTGTAGAAGGAAGGTTATAAATGTTCCTTGTAACACACTGGGGTGATACAAAGTGCGAACATAAGAAAATGTGTCACTTGGCTTGGGTTGAGCTATTTTCAAGCAGAAGCCGGCTTATTGTCACTCACCAGTCTTCATTGTCTACATTTCTTTTCAGGCACCGTACTGGACATACCTTTTATGTGCATTAGGACTCTTTATCTACCAGTCACTGGATGCTATTGATGGGAAACAAGCCAGAAGAACAAATTCTTGTTCTCCTTTAGGGGAACTTTTTGACCATGGCTGTGACTCTCTTTCCACAGGTAAGGTTTTAGTGGAGGTTTTTTTCCTATAGTTGTTTTTTTTTGTTTGTTGGTCTTTTAATGATGGCTTAAAAACTGAGCTGTTTGGTTTGTTTTGGTTTACAGTTGGAAGCAGTTTTGCACAGTGTGTTTTGAAAGTCTGTTCAGGAATTTATTTTGCTTAGTGTGCCTTATTTTCATGCCAAGATTATGCACCTTAAAATTCTGTATTTCTAAACAGTCAGTGGCAATCATTTAATTAATTATTTTAAATTCTTAATGGTTCTTGTTTCTTTCAGTTTTTATGGCAGTTGGAGCTTCAATTGCTGTTCGCTTAGGAACGTATCCTGACTGGTTGTTTTTCTGCTGTTTTATTGGGATGTTCATGTTTTATTGTGCTCACTGGCAGACTTATGTTTCAGGCGTGTTGAGGTTTGGAAAGTAAGTATGTATTTTAAGTTGTACATTTAAAAATATAATCAAATTCATTTTCACTATCTGTCATACTTCATTTATCCATAGTAAGGGGGACAAAGTGTCAATCAGGAATTCAAGTTACCTTTTAACTTATTGAAGCATCCATAAATGCTACACCTTAATTTTAATCTTTCAGGTATTCTTCATGTTATAGTTACATATTTGATGATAATTGTATTTTTTTCCCTCTTCTCCAACTTACTAACCCAAGTACATTAGACAGGAGAAAGAGAAAAATAAGGGACCTGAATAATATAGAAAAAGGATATGCAGTACTTAAAAAAGTAGCATTTGCAGCAAAGGAAAGAATAAACAAGACGAAAAGACAACCCTCAGAATGGAAGAAAATATTTGCAAATGAAGCAACTGACAAAGGATTAATCTCCAAAATATACAAGCAGCTCATGCAGCTCAATATCAAAAAAACAAACAATGCAACCCAAAAATGGGCAGAAGACCTAAATAGACATTTCTCCAAAGAAGATATACAGACTGCCAACAAACACATGAAAGAATGCTCAACATCATTAATCATTAGAGAAATGCAAATCAAAACTACAATGAGATATCATCTCACACCGGTCAGAATGGCCATCATCAAAAAATCTACAAACAGTAAATGCTGGAGAGGGTGTGGAGAAAAGGGAACCCTCTTGCACTGTTGGTGGGAATGTAAATTGATACAACCACTGTGGAGAACAGTATGGAGGTTCCTTAAAAAACTACGAATAGAACTACCATATGACCCAGCAATCCCACTACTGGGCATATACCCTGAGAAAACCATAATTCAAAAAGAGTCATGTACCAAAATGTTCATTGCAGCTCTATTTACAATAGTCCAGAGATGGAAACAACCTAAGTGTCCATCATCGGATGAATGGATAAAGAAGATGTGGCACATATATACAATGGAATATTACTCAGCCATAGAAAGAAACAAAATTGAGTTATTTGTAGTGAGGTGGATGGACCTAGAATCTGCTGTACAGAGTGAAGTAAGTCAGAAAGAGAAAAACAAATACCATATGCTAACACATATATATGGAATCTAAAAAAAGAAAAAATGGTACTGGCGAACCTAGGGCCAGGAAAGGAATAAAGACACAGATATAGGGAATGAACTTAAGGACATGGGGAGGGGGAAGGGTAAGCTGGGACAAAGTGAGAGAGTGGCATTGACATATATACACTACCAAACGTAAAATAGATAGCTAGTGGGAAGCAGCTGCATAGCACAGGGAGATCAGCTCTGTGCTTTGTGACCACCTAGAGGGGTGGGATAGGGAGGGTGCTAGGGAGATGCAAGGGGGAGGGGATATGGGGATATAAGTATACGTACAACTGATTCACTTTGTTATATAGCAAAAACTAACACAACATTGTAAAGCAATTATACTCCAATAAAGATGTTAAAAAGAAAAAAAAGCATTTGGCTTATGTGATAAAATAATGAGATATGGAATCTAAAGGTCCTTTTTGGTCAAATTTTTGTGTGTCCAGAAAGGGTAATCCCTTTACAGCAGTCACCAACAACAGTAATCATGAGACTCTCAGCTGTGGTAGACAGTTGATGAGATGATGTAATAACATTGTAATATTTGCCCCGATGCCTCATTCTTAGACACCAGGAAATAGTGCACAAGGCAGGAACTCTGTTCTCTATCCCTCTTTCCATCAGCTCCCTTTCTGCCTGGTCCTTTAATAGCTGTCTGCCATTGGCTCATTCTCTGCTTTGGCTTCCCCGTCTACTGATTCTTTTTAGCCACACTTTATTGCTGCATGGGAAAAACAGTAGCTCTGAAAAAAATCTCTGATGATGATAAATGAAAGAAGCTCAAAACTACGGATCGTTAGCAGAGTGAAGGCCTTTGGCAATTTTCCACATTGACTCTAAATTAGGGAATACTCACAGCTATCACCTCTGAGCACTTGCATGGTTCTGGCATTGTACTCAGCGCTTTACATGCCCTATCTCATTTATTCCTCACATTAATCCTGTAAGGGTATTACCGCCACTGTACCAATGAGGCAGAGAGGTTCTGTAACTTCCTTATACTGCTAAAAAGTGTAGAGCCAGGGTTAAAACTCAAGTCTCCCACACTCTTAACGACTGCTGCTCAGTACTGTGGGATTATCAATGTATTAGGTACTGTGGAAGGATACAAAATGCATTTTTTAAAAATCCGTTTTAGGAACTATATAGTATACTGTAATAAAGGGATAGGATAATACTTCTGTGACACTGCTAATACAGTCCATAACCATGTGGAAAATGACCTGCTTTAGGTTTCCATAGCACTGAAGAAATCCTAAGTAAGGAGAAGCTGGCTGTAGGCTGAGTTCGTTTAGGAAAGCTTTTATGGAAAATGTGAGTCTTCAGCTGATTCTTTACCCACTGGTCAAGAACCCAAGGATCAAATTCCCAGGCTAGGGAATTCCCTGGCGGTCCAGTGGTTAGGGCTTGGCGCTTTCACCGCTGGGGCCTGTGTTCAATCCCTGGTCAGAGACCTAAGATCCTGCAAGTCGAGCAGCCAAAAAACAAAAAAGCCAGGCTAAAAATTCAAGGCAAGAATGTAAAATTAAGAATCTGTACCTATGTATAGATTAAAATAGGCTAAAACAGAAACATAGCTTTGCAAAGTCTAATGCATTTTAGTTAATATGGTGAACTTGCTATGGTAAACTGGAGTCATATAACAATGCAATGTTCTGGTTAATTGTTATTTAATGACAAATGCAATGTTCTGGTTAATTGTTGTTGTTATTTAATGACTTAGACTTTACCTTTCTGGCTTATAACTTCATTCAAAATCTTTCTGAAATGAATCAGTTCACATTCCTGGCCCAGTTGTATATTTTATACTCATTTGCTATTGACTGAGAGCCTAACGTGTGCCTAGAACTGCACATACAAAGATGAGTCACTTGCCGATGGCATATGCCAGACAGATTGGGGTAAAAGCATTCTAGGCAGGAGCATGAGGAAAGGAAGTACTCAGAACATTCGGGGAATGGCCGTTATGGTTGGGCACCATGCATGTCAGGGACTGGAGGAGGTCCTGCAGTGCCCAGGGGTCAACCATGTAAAATACTTACTCTGTATGGCACAGATCCTAGTCTGTGTATTTTTTCACTTTACCAAAGTAAAGATGCCATTGAGCATTGAGTAGGATACATTGGTTCCAGCTTAACACTATAAGAAGGATCTGTATGTAGGACATCAACCAAGCCTCTGGAAATGCTTACAAACTCAGTCAGTATCAATTGTTGACTAGGACGTATTTCCTGAAAATCTGTCAATTTTTGAGAGGTTTAATTTTTATGGTGTTTATGTTGTTAGAATACAGATATATGAAACCAGGCTAAACAATCTCAGAATCTACTGTGGAAATTCATTTTATGAATGTATTCTTGGTTTAAGCCTACTTAACGTGGTTTCCCTTGTTCTGAAAGACTGAAGAAAAATATGCCAAATAAGAGCTTAATTGGACTAAAAAACTTACTACATTTTGCTGTTTAATTTTTTTCCAATTTTCAAAGACCTTTAAGTTATTTATTACTATTGCTCCTGTTTTAAGTATACTAGTGAAAAGCATAGGCTCTAGAATCAGATTGGGTAGAATCAAATTCTGTCTCCAAGATACCAGTTGTTTGGCCACAAATAAATTATGTAACCTCATTTTTTTCAGTTTCTTCATCTGTAAAATGAGAATAATCATAATTGTGTTTAAAAGGTTATTGTAAAGATTAAATAATAATGTATATAAAGGACTTAGTACAGAATCTGGAGGACAGAAGTACTCAGTAATAAGGTTAGCATTATCATGACATATCCTTTAATTTAATTCAGTTTCTTTTGTATGTTTACTTTGAGTGACATTGAAAAGTAACTCTTACTAAAAGAAAATCAGATATCATGTATTAATCAGTAAGTTACTGATAAGGAACTAATTTCATAAGGAAATAAGCATACAGAAGAAACTGAGTTAAAATAAATTTGAGGATGGAAGGTCAATATAATTTGATTTTATTGAATACTGATGTAATATTTTTACAATGAATTTTAATAAATATTTTTGCAGTATTCATACAAATATTTATTAAGCATCTGGTATATGCCAGGCCTTGCTCTAGGTTCTAGGGTAACATGAGTAAACAAAATATGAGTAAACAAAACAGACAAAAATCCCTGCCCCCCTTGGAGTTTATGTTCTAATATGGGAGACAGACAATAAAGCAAGCCAAACAAGTAAATACTGCACATAACACATTAGCTAGTGAGTGGTAAGCGCTCTGTGTCATGAACTGTGAAGAGTCTGGGATTTTACCCTTACAAGCTACCGAGCGAGCCGGTTAATGTTTCCTGAATGCTGAGAGAAGACACAAAACTCCTGGGTCAGAGGCAGAGGACAACTTTATAACTCAGGGCAAAAGCAGTAGCCTGAGGTTCAGGTTCATGCCAGGTTCCCTTGCTCCACTCCCGAGCCCCATGGGGTCATGCGGTGGGACTGGATGAATGCCTGCACATGTGGTGGGTGGCATTATGGGAGAGGAACACTGAGGGATCTGTTGCTTTTATAGTAAGTGGAAGCAAGCCTACTCTTTGCTGGGAGATGTAACCTCATCCTTCAAGGTTGCTCACTGCATACACAGCCCTGAGAAATGGCCCGGGTAAAGGGTGCTCAGGATCTTGGATTCCTTGCACACCCCACAGGAACGTGCAGGGATGCTCAGGGTCCATGGCAGAGTGCCTCTCCTAATTGTATGAAGAAAAATTAAACAGAGAAGGAAGAGAGTTATGAAATACTATTCTGTTTTTCTTATGAACATAAAAATACTGTTTTATACTGTTTCATAGAACAGAAAAAGAAATACTATTCTATTTTACTTGTAGATATTTTGTTGTATGTTTTATCTCCTGAAAATATGTAGATTTTAGTACAAATATGAATTTGTTATCTTGAATAAGATAATTTAAATGACAAAACATTAATAACTATCTCAAACTATAATTTTCAACTTTTAATTAAGGATTTTTAAAAGTTAATCAGTGATATATTAGTATTTTCCTTAGTATAGTTAGTGAAATAATTTACAGGATAACAGTTAAAATCTGTCCCTATATTAATACTTGCCATGTGAGATAAGGCATATCTTATTTATAGCATATTTGCTCCCATGTATCAAGGGTCTGCTTCCATGCAATTCAACACAGCAAACAATACTTAAAGTTTAATTAAAAAATCTAAACCAAGTCCAATGTTGACTTGTATTATGTGGTACTTTGTTATTTACATGTGAATATTTAGACTCGGTGTTAATTTTCTCTTCTTCCAAAATCCTTAGAATTTCCATATGGTATTATGTCCATTTTTCCACATATTTGTGGTAAAGAACTAATTTCTACCCTGCCCGCCCCCCAAATCCATCATGGAGAGATAACATGCAATTAAAAAATTAAAAAACAGACTTACAAAATGCAGTCCCCAATATTTCATTCAATTCAAGAGATACAAAATTACTCTATCAAACTATGATGAAAGTTTCTAAATGCTTACTCTCAATTTCTATACTTATTGCGGACTGTAACAAACCCTAGACCACACTTTGAAGAGCACTGTTGTAGATTGTTCTCTATAATAGTTTGAGAATGTACCTGCACCATATCCCCAGTATCCGTCTTTCTTGGATTTTTTATGTCTTTGGATTTACTTTTTAAAATCTTGGACCCCCTAATGAGTTCTCTAAGTTTGTAAATTGTTATACAGATTATTCTTTTACTTGTCCAATATATCTTTCAAGCTTCAACTGGCTCTTCATATTTCAGATATTTAAGGATTTTGTTAGTGATTCCACCCTTTTTACCATATCCTTTCAGCTTTCTTTTTTCCAGACTCAAGAATTGTCATTTAACATACATGCATGAACACCAACATTCTTCATTGTAAAGAAAAATTTACTGAGAAAAAATAAACAATAAAAAATTTCCAAAAAAAAATTGTCATTTATTTAGTTTATCCTTAAAAGGCAGAGAGGAAGAATGAAGCTTTCAGTTTAATTTAAAATCTGTGGTGTGAGTGATGCATATGTGAAACCAAGGTTCCTAGCTCAATCCCTGTATGTGTCATTTAGTTCAGAGAAAGTTTGTTCTATAATTTCTGTCAGCTTTTCTAGTTGCTTCTGGTCACTAATCATATCCTGGAAAAATTATGGATCAACTTAATGTAATTCTACCACTGTTACTGGAAAAAGAGTGCACAATTCTAATAATAAATCACAGGTGTAGTAGCAAGAATGTTGGCTCTGGAGTATAGTAATATCCTATAGTAATATCCCCTGTTTCAATACAGGCATGAAAAATCATTTCAATTTCCCCTTCCCAAAAAACAGGCATAATTTATAGTTCATAAGACTCATAACTGATCTTAGTAAATGTTATTACTTTTCCTCCTTTTTCTCCACAAAATACCGTACATTATATTATTACATTTACCTTTTTCAACTAACTTGACTATTTCTCCATGCAGCCTGGGGGCCTTGGTTTGCCCAGCACTGATCTTACAAATCCTGGATGTTATTATTTTCCTTTTATTTATGCATTAATGTTCCATTCACCTTCTCCTTCTAAATACCCCCAAAATAACTCAGTTGAGAAGTCTTCTCTTCTATATCTGGATCTGTTCCCTACATTTCTTATATTTGCAGAACAATAAGTATTCCTCTAGCATCTAAAAACTCCAGGGCATCCAAATGGAGATGCAAAGTAGGTAGACAGATATAAAAATTTGGAGCTTGGAAAAAAAAGATGTGGATTAGGAGAAACGGATTTAGAGGTCATTAGCATATAGATGGTAGTCTTAGGTATACATGTAATACTCAGAGAATCTAAAAAGAGAAAAGAGGAATTCTGGAAACAGCATTTAAGATGTGGAGGAAGGAGCCTGGGAAGAGCTTCCAGCAAGCTAGGAGAATCACGAGAGAACATGGCAATAAAAACATAGCAAAGCATTTCAAGAAAAAGGGAGTGATCAGCATTTTAAATATTGAGAGGAGTTATGCGAGATAGTAACTGAAATGTATCCCTTGCATTCAACAAATTGAAAGTCACTGTTTACCTTAAACAGTTTTAATAGAATGGGGCCAAAAACTGGACTATAATGGATTAAGCAGCAAATATGAAGAGAGGAGGAAATTACAAATGTGGACTACTTCTCAGCCTGTTTTTGGAGCAAAGGAGAGAGGAGTTGATAGCTGCAGGGGATGCAGATTAGAGACTGATGTTGGTTTAGTGGGAAAATGTCTGTGGAAACCAAAAAACTATAATGATTATTAGTAACATAATGAGAAAAACTTGGAATTTTCCCTACTTTTTAAATGAAATTGACTTGAGAGTGTTTAAGAATTTGCCTTAAATCATCTGGTGGTTTTTATATTATCATAATTTTTCCTGATTACAAGAGTAATACATGATTGTTATTAAAAAATTCAAACTTTGCAGAAGTATGTAAAGTAGAAGATAAAAGCCTTCTGTAATCTCCGTGATAACTGTTATTAGCAATTTTATATATGATATACAAGTTTTTTACCTATATGTAAGTGCATTGTTCTGTAGGCTTTTTCACTTAATAGTGTAGTTAATTGATAATTCAGTGATGAAACTAAAGGTAAAAATAAAGTAAGCCTATAGAGATTTTTACATCTTTTGATTTTAATATAAGGTTAATTAAGCTTCGTATTTAGGAATTTGATTTACAAACATCTGTTCTTTATCTTTCCTCTTTAGAGTGGATGTAACTGAAATTCAGGTAGCTTTAGTGATCGTCTTTGTGTTGTCTACATTTGGAGGAGCAACAATGTGGGACTATACGGTAAATCTGAGGATTTAAATTTATATTTAAGTACTTTAAAATATTTAGGAAAAAGATTGCATTGTTAATTTTCTTCAGAAATCCTTGGAGTTGTATTTAATAGTCATTCCATTTCTTAACCTTTTTTTTCATTTTATAATTTTACTATGCTATATACCTTATTACAGCATGAATATACTACCCTATGCATGAATGTACTACCACATAAAAGAAAACGACCCCATTTCCCTAATATAAAATTAAACAGACTAGTTGAACTACCTTTTCAGGCCAAAATTTATTTCATAAAATAGATACATAAAACGTAAATTCAGTAAAATATTTTATGCTTGAAACTTGTCCCTCAATATTAGGAAAGAAAAGTTGCTAATTTGCATTTTTTTTATAACCTACTATAGTGAAGTTTCCCATGTTAAGGAGTGTTTTTATTTTCTGCGTGGTTGGAGACCTCAGTATTTTGATAAAATCTGACTCTCAGGAGGCCACTGTTATAAATTCATGCTTTGTATAGGCAGAAAATTTATGAAGAAACTATTCTGTCTCTACAACCTAAGTTTACAGTATTGGCTGACTAACACTTCATGCCCAGAGAGTTAAGAAGAGTAATAAGGATAATATCAATAGTAAACAACTAATACTTACTCAACATTTACTATGTTCCTAAATATTTTACTATCACTGTTTTCATCTGACCCTCAGAACAACCCTGTGAAATAGATACTGTCATTTTTGTGTTTTATAAATAAGTCTTAGTAATTTGTCCAATGACACATAGCTAGTAAGTAAGTACTGGAGCTGATTCCAGACTCTGTTTTTAGTCACTAAGCTATATAACCCTGGTAAAAATAGTAAGAGATACAAAACTAAACATACTCTTACCATAGGATCCAGCGACTATGCTTCTTGGTATTTACCCAAATAAGTTAAAAATTATGTCTGTGCAGGGAATTCCCTGGCAGTCCAGCGGTTAGGACTCTGTGCTTTCACTGCCGTGGGCCCAGGTTCAATCCCTGGTCAGGGAACTAAAATCCCACAAGCTGCATGACACAGCCAAAAAAAAAAAAAATTATATCTTTGCAAAAACCTGAATACAGGTATTTATAGCAGCTTTATTCATAATTGCCAGAACTTGGAAGCAAGTCCTTCAGTAGATGTCCTCCAGTGGGTGAATGGATATGGTACATCCAGGCAATGGAATTGTATTCAGTGTTAAAAAGAAAGAGCTATCAAGCCATGAAAAGACATGGAGGAAATGTAAATGCATGTTATTTAGTGAAAGAAGCCACTCTGCAAAGCCTCCATATTGTATGATTCCAATCATATGATATTCTGGAAAAGGCAAAATGATGGAGACAGTGAAAAGACCTGCTATTGCCAGAAGTTATGGGGTTAAGGAGGGATAAATGGACAAAGTCCAGGGGATTTTTAGGGCAGTGAAACTATTCTGTGTGATACTATAATGGTGGATACCTGTCCACCTGTCATTATGCATTTGTCATTTATGCATTACGCATTGTCATAGAACGTACAACACCAAGAGTGAACCCTAATATATACTATGGACGTTAGGTGATAATGATGTGTCAGTGTAGGTTCATGGATTGTAACGCATGGATTGTATCACTCTGGTGGAGGATGTTGATAGGTGGGGAAGCATGTGTGTATGAGTGCAGGGAGTATATGGGAACTCTGTGTACTTTCCGTACAGTTTTGCTGTGAACCTAAAATTGCTTTAAAAATTAAGTCTGTTTTTTAAAAATTGTAAGAGATTTCCCTGTGGCATTTAGTTTCAGAATTGCCAATCACAGTTCATATCACTAGGCTCAGAAATAGACTTTGAGCATATTTTTAAGTAGAGGAACATTCCCTGAGATACTCATATTCCTTCTTATCATGTAAGAATAAATAATAGAATCAAGGATACATAGGCCTCTAAAATATGCTAGAGGGATGTGATGTGTCTTTCATGGTACCTGTTCAGCCAGTACCCATTAGAAGGGGCATGTGGACTTAGAGGCAGTTAGGCAACTCTGGTCATTGTCAGATGTGGTGTTTTAAATTTGGAATTCTGATTTGGTTATACTGGGGAAGAATTTAATCTTAAAATCATTTCATTCAGTGTTTTGGCAGTACCATAGGAAGAAAGCATACCTACTTATTCTCATCAATAAGAATACTTAATTTAGATATAGATCTTCTAAATTTAATTGTTGATCTGTAGTTTCCACAAATTTTGGTGCAGTATTTCAGAGTATATTTTCAGTACACAATAGCCTACAGCTTTTGGCAATTCATTGTTACTGTCTTTTAAATCCTTTGCTGCCTTTGGAAGTTTTCTTGAACAGCAATTGACCAACAGGTAAATATATATTGCTAGAGATTTAATCCTGGATATTAACTACACAAAACTTTTGCATGCATACACGTTTGTCACATTCATGATGCAGACCCTGGTGTCTGACTGTCCTGTGATGCTGCCTTTTAGACGTACTAAAGTCAAGTGAACTATCCTTTTTCATGTTTCTTTAAGTCAGATGAAGGCTTGTGAGATGAAATACTTCATCCCACTTATTTAAATAGACTTAGCTGGATTTTTCACTTTAAGAGATAAAACCATTAAAAGAAAAGTTACCACTTCAGGTTACATTCCAGAAGTTAAGGTTTGATTATAAGAAAAAGAATAGCTTATTGTACAGGGCTGTACCATAATGTTTCTTTACTTTTTAATAGGAAAAGAAATTCTGTTTTCTTAATGATGTGTTTCTTTCCTCTACCCCTAAAGATACCTGTCCTAGAAATAAAATTGAAGATCTTACCAGTTCTCGGAGTAGTAGGTGGAGCAATATTTTCCTGTTCAAATTATTTCCATGTTATCCTCCATGGTGGTGTTGGCAAGAATGGATCCACTATAGCAGTAAGACATTAATTTCATCATCATTCAGTATTAATTTTATGATCAATTTTCTTTTCACCCAGCTACAGAGATACTAAAAATATGACAAAGTTCAAGAATAGGGAAGGAAACTAAATATCTTAAAAGAATTCTTTTTAGGCACATAACACAAAAGCATTTTTAAAACAGTTTAGACTGATGTTAAAGAATTTTTCCTCTTTCTACAGCCTTTCTCAGAGTAGACTTTTGTGACATTCGATTTAATCATCTGCTGTTTCATTACTGTACATAATCAAGAGTTGCCATTTGTCTTCTTGCTCGTTGTGCCTGGCCCTGATATAGGAGAGGAGGAGGAGGAGGGAATGAGTTCCTGGTTGAATGTCAGGAAAGCTGCCAAAGGTCATGGTTTCACATATGGGGCAATTTATTAGTCATGATGTAAATTTTATTGAAATTTCACTGAAATGTATTTTTAAAACTATCCCAATATTTTAAAAGGTAAAAATTTTATCCTCAGTTCTGGAGTCGGTACAACTTGTATTTGTGTTCTTTACACTTTGCTCATCTATAATTCTTTTGTATTTATTCATATTTGTTTTTTAAAACTTCTTCAATACTTTTACACAGGAAAGAGGCAGAAAGGAATTCTGCCTGGTTTTTAACAAATATAACATAATATCCATGTGTTTAAAAAAACATATTGTCATCTTCAAGGTAGTTGATCACAAGAAGATAAGTACTTATTCCAGTGATGCCATCTTCTGTCAAAACCTTCTTGGAGTGCCTTTAAGCTACAGTTAATTCTCTCTAATTTCTTCAGTGCTGTAGTTCAAAATTTCTATCTTTTAAGGGTGGGTTTGATTTTGAGAAAAAGTCATTTGAAGCTAGGTCTAATAAATAAGAGGAGTAAAAACATGAAATATAGCATTTTTAGTTTTAAAAAAGACTCATTCTCTTAAATGACTTATAAATTGGCTCTTAAGCCTATTTCAAAGGAATCCACATAATTCATAAATTATCTTTATGAATATATTTTATATACATAATTCAAAGGCAAAGTATAAAACTCACTTAGATACATAAGTTCTGATATATTTGGAAATTTTAATTTGTTGTGTTTTGAGGTGTTTTGTCAGTTAACCTCAGAATTGCTTTAGAAATGTTAAAGTATTCTGCATAAGATGCTTAAGAATACTTTTTGCTTGACCATGGATGATAAAATAGAATACTTGTAGGAACATGAGCTCCACTAAAGATGATGAGATCTAGTGATAATCAGTGTCCACTTTAGAATATTTTACTAAGACATAATTCATTAAATGTTTGAAGGAAGCCAAGAAATCAAACACTATGTCTAAGGAGTGGTTGATTTCAAACTCTTAAACTGGTCGTTTTCCAACTTTTTTAGCAGCAGATTTCCTTGAATAAAATTTACAGAACCAAAGTACAGGTAAAAGCACTGTTTTAATAATCTAAATATTTATAACATTACTATATAGTATAGTGTTTTATTAAGATACAATTTTGTAATATTTATAATATTCATGTAATTTTATAGTAAGTTCTAATTTATAACATATAGACTTAATAAACAAGAATAAGCCTGCTTTAATGGATACATTTAAATTGGTGGTTATATATTTAGTAAGCCTTAAAATCAAATTTATTTCAATATTTTGTTTAGGATAAGCAGTGCTGAGAGCATCCTGATTCGCATAGATAAAAATGTAATGGGTCGGGTTGTACAATGTTACGTAAGAGGGCATTTGTAGTCTAAATGCAAAAGGCAGGGGCAGGGGTGGGATATTGGTATAGAGAGAGACCAGGGCAGAATTAAACTCCTCCTAATCAGTGATTAAGATTGTGAAAAAGTGGCAGGTTAAGCTTTATTTCAATATCTGCACAAAAATATGTTAACTTGGCAATTGGAGTGTTGATGGCCTTCAGCATGGTAAAATTTGGTATGGAATAAATCATGTTATTTTTTTAGTGGTTATTAGTTTAAAATGTGTGTTCATATAAAATTGGAACCAAACATCTAAGCACTGTATTACCTCTGTGTAACCCTAGGTTTCTGTGGAAGTTTGAAAAGCATGGCTAAGGTCTGTATACTCCTTTAGGCCATACGTTATCATACTCTTCTCTAGGTCTCTAGTTCCTAACACAAAATAGATGCTTAGAAAATATTTGCATTGTAATAAATGCATTTTTAAAATTTGGTGCTGATTTTCTGCTTTATCCATTAGGGTACCAGTGTCTTGTCACCTGGACTCCACATAGGAATAATTATTTTACTGGCAATAATGATCTATAAAAAGTCAGCAACTAATCTGTTTGAAAAGCATCCTTGTCTTTATACCCTAATGTTTGGATGTGTCTTTGCTAAAATCTCACAGAAATTGGTGGTAAGAACTTCTTTTAATTTATGATTCATGGTATAAATATGTACTTGTTCCTCAAACACAAAGCTGGAAACTATTTCATACAATGGGTAGGTTTTTTATGGTGTTATCATCACAATAAATAGTTAGCTCTTTGTGCTCCAAGTAATACTGTAAATGAATGTTAGATTCAGAGACAGACTCCTTAGTATAGTAAGTTCTTTTAATTATTTGTTTAGCAATGATTATCAATTATAACTTTCTGATATCAAGGAATTTAAATATTAGAAACTTTAATAAGCTACCCAGTCATGAATTTGAGAAATTTTAGATTCAGTATTCCCATATCAAATGTGAGGTTAAATAAATGGTCTCTTTATCCTTATTTGTCTTAATAGTAAATTAAAGTTCTAGGTAATTCTATCCTGAAACTAAAAGCTAAAACATTTAAAATTTAATGGTGAAATTATTTTGTTTACTTTTTTATAGATAGCTCACATGACCAAAAGTGAACTGTATCTTCAAGACACTGTCTTTCTTGGCCCAGGTCTTTTATTTTTAGACCAGTACTTTAATAATTTTGTAGACGAATATGTTGTTCTATGGATAGCAATGGTAAGTGCTTTCTTGGTAAGATTTTTATTTATTTTTAACAAATATCAGATAATACTATGCTTAAATGAGTCATTTCAGTGAGATATCAGGTAGCCTTACTTTCTAATCTATACAGTAACTGTTTCTGAACATTTAAAATTACTTCTTTAAAGCTTGCTTTATATTGTGTTTGAAAACGGCCCACATATCTGGAGATCAGGGTTCCAACAACCTAAATCCTTAAAAACACAACTGTGTACCTTAAAAAAAATAGTACCAAAAAACCAGTACTAAGATGTCAAAAATCACTTCAACTCTCTGGCAAAGGACTACAGACATGTATTAGTGTCTGACTTATTTAATCCAGCTTGTTAGAATTATTATGAGCTTATAGCAGATAACAGGTAAATTAAATGTAGTTGGTCTTAGCAGAGGTGGGCACTATTGTATCAAGAACTGTCAGCTAATACTGAGGAAACAAAACAAAACAGAACAGACAGGACTACCCAGTACAAGGTTCTGGGACCATTTTATGCTAGAAGTAAGCAATGCTATGTATCTGTATGGCCCTTGAGGATAGTGCAAAATTTATATTAATAATGATGCCTCTTATCAAGCAAATTAAATTCTCATTAATTTCATCCTGCTTAAAAAGTGATTTGGATAATACATATATTAATTTCTGTTCAAAATGATTATAAAATAGAATTATGGTGCATAAGAGAGAAGCTTTAGCCATCTGAGGAAAAGAAAATCATTGTTGGTAACATTTTAATCACACAAGTGGATAAAGGAGGCATTGCTAAATTTTTTATTTTACTAAGACATTATCTTTATGGTTGGTCTTCAATTAATGGTAGTTCTGGACAATTTTGCTACCTCAGACCTCACTGGACTTCACCAAATTGTTATTGATATACAAAAACTAATATTAAAGTGAGCTAAAAGAAACACTGAACCTTTTGATAATTTAAATGATCTCACACTATTTGTTAGATAGAGGTATTAAAACAAAGCCTGTCTGTTCTGTGCATGGACCCCTGGGGTACATCTGATCATCCTTTATACTAGGTTCTATAGTATTATACTTTTCTTTAGAGTAAGTTAATAACTTAATATCCATTCAGAAGTCTTCCATTCTTCAAATAGTGGTGAGATGTAAATCTTAGTCCTTGAAAGTTTCTCAGGCAATATGCTAAAAAATATCTGAAAATCAGAATAATTTCTTTTAATTTGCTATCCACTATAAATATTATTAGGGCTCCAAAACAATCTAAATGTAAGAAATAGGTGGTGATTTTTCAAAATATCTGAAAATTCAATGTAGGGTTTCTTTTAGTGAACGTTAAGTATTACCAAATGGAATTAACAGAATTAAAATATCAGGTGTTAAAAATTTGAGCACCTCATTTGTAATGAGTGAGTTGGCCTGGTTTTACATCAGTGGTGGAGATTGTGGTGAGAAAGTCGAATTCAATTTTTCTTTAAAACACTTTGTGGACCACAATTAAAAACAAACAAAAAACCACTATGTGTACCAAAATAAGCGTATTGTGCCCTTTGGCATCCTTAGGGAAAAGGTTCTTGCTTCAGAGAGAAAAGAGTCAGACGGAGTTTTTCAAGTAACTGATAAAGGAGATTTTTTTCCCCCCATTGGTGAGAATTCCCTCTCCACCGGCAGAGCTGTGAGGCTCCTTTTTCTAAAAGGAAGCATTTCCCCCCAGCCTCTGGGAAAGTTCTTAAATAGTGTGCCTCCCGCTTAATTTTGTAAAGAACACAATTTTGTATATGCCTTCCCTCAACTATGATGTCTCTTCCAGGCCTTTACGTTCTTACAGCTACTCTCAAAGGAATAAGAAAAGTATATGGTGAAGTGATTTCATGATAATGACTGATAGCCCCTTCTAGTAGAAAATTTGAGGCTTTGTTGTACAGTAGAAAATCGAAAGGATATGGAGTCAGAAGACTTGAGTTCTGTTGTTTTCCAGCTTTTGTAATTTATACCTTTTACCACTCTGAGCCTCAGTTTCTGTAACTGTGAAATACCCTGCATATTCTAGAGGACTACAGTGAGGTCCAAATATGAACTATAAAATGTAATATTTTCGGTGAAGAATTTTTGGTTAAGGTTTGAGTTTAGGGGGTGAGAGGACAGAAAAATAGCTGCTGCTTTAGAAAAGATAGACCATAATCCATTTTATATTTTCTTTTTTGCTTCTAAAGGTCATTTCTTCATTTGATATGATGAGGTACTTTAGTGCTTTGTGCCTGCAAATTTCAAGACACCTTCATCTAAGTATCTTCAAGACTTCATGTCATCAAGCACCTGAACAGGTTCACAAGCATATTGACTAATAGCCCAAGGAAAAGAGGAGAAGCAGTTAGGGGAACCTAGGAGTGAAGGGAATCCCCTTTTTCAGGAGGCTAGTATACTATCAAATAAGGTTATATTTTAATATAAACATTAAGTCCTGTAGATTCCATTATGTCTGTTTCAGTGGCAAAGCCCTCGTTGTGCAGCAACATTTTTTATCAAGGTATTATCAGAGTAATACAATCTGTAAATTAATTAGAAACAAAACCAAAGAAAGAAATTTCAATTTTCTGAGTATAAGAAAGTGAACCACTATAGTTCTAAAGAGCAATCTCTTTGTCTCAGAAATCCTTATCAGACAATTGGGGTTTTCTCTGCCAAAGGATTACATAAAAATTCAGGACTTAAAGGATTTTATCCATCTTGAGGGTGATGCTTACTTCGCTAAAAATTGACAAGTGCGTTCATAATATTGCATAAGTGCATGAATTGTAATAGTGTAATTATCGAGTCAAATGATGTTATAGGTATTTTTTATTAGCCATTTTCAAAAAAGGTACATTAATTACTATTGTATAAAACGAAATACTTGCTTTAGTGTACCAACTTCTGTAATTTGTAGTCAGTAAGAGGAATTTATCTTACCAGTTCAGAAAAACAAATGAATCTTTACAGTGAGGGCAACTTGTTCCTTGATATTCTGAGTTTAAACTTCATTGTCACAAAAAAAGGAGACATTAAACATTTCCCTTTGTGAAAAACAAAACAATAGCTAAAGCACAATTGACGTGTAAGAAAATTAGTAATTTATGAAAACATAGCAAAACTATCTTCCCTTTAGAATATCAGCTAAAGCTACTTCAAGTACACTTTTACTCATTTGAGGTAAAATGGGGATAAAATAAGTATCTGTTATTCAACAACTAACTACATTATGTACTGATTCTCATCTTTCCACTCCCACTTAAAAGTGTTTACCTTGCTCATTATGAATAATAGAACTATCACATGGGTCTTTGGTGATCCAAATCCTCGGACTCCCATCTTACCTGTTTGTAATTTTATCCAACAGTTCTGTAGACCATAAGCCGTATGGTGAAATAATTTTTTTTAAAAAAGGAGTAATGAACATGTACTGTATCTTAATATGCAAGAAAAAGGCATATTGAAAAAGAGTGAAAGTTGATATTCCTTAAAAGGAAAAAATAGGGATTTCCCTGGTGGTCTAGTGGCTACAACTACATGCTCCCAATGTGGGGGGCCCGGGTTCGATCCTTGGTCAGGGAACTAGATCCCACATGCTACAACTGAGACCTGGTGCAGACAAATAAATATCTTTTTTTAAAAAAAGGAAAAAATATATACTTATGTGAATTAAGTACACAGAAAATACTCTGGAGGACTTATTTTGCCTCTGAAACAACTGGTAAATTCAATAAGGACCTTCTTAATTTGAATAGTACTTAAAACTTAAATTTTATAATACTTAAAATTTACATTCCAGCATGTACTTTGGCTTAAAAGGCTTTACAAAATGCAAAAATTTAGGAAGTAAACTGTCCCCTTAATGTCAGATATTTGTTCATGGTGGAGGACTAATTTCTTCCTACATAAGTTAGCACAGTTAGAAAAAGAGAATCAGTATGGATTCATTTTTAAAAACTTGGAAAACCTAAAACTAAGATAAGTGTGGGTTATGCAGCAAAAATTAGAATTTAAAATATGGAAAAACAGGACAAAGTCACTCCTTTCTCCATCTTTTGGGCATATTTTTTGTTTTTGAATGATTCAGTGAAAGTAGTTTCAGCAAAAAATAGTAAGTTTAACTCAAATATTTCAAACAAATGCTGAAACAATTTAATATTTATTAAATCAAGAGTTTCATATGTTTTTCTGTTAAAAATGCACATTTTAAAATACAGGATGTAGGAATTAACTGTTCAAATTTGGAAATGAATGTAAAAACATCCATATACTTACTGAATATTAAAACTGAAAAATAAGACATTCTGTGTAATTTATAGTTAAAGACAGATGGTTAAAGACATTCTGTGTAATTTATAGTTAAAGACAGATTGCAGGATGCAATTTGTCATTACTAAGGGCATGTGTCATTTAATTGTGGACTGAGCCAAATTAAATGGCATTTTGATGTTGTGGAAATGACATTCACAAATCCATGTCTTAAAATGGATTATTTATATATCTTGTTCAGTTGTGTTAATGGTTTTTAGCAGTTTAATTTATTCCAGAACGGAAACTGAAGTTGCGTTTAATAAATTTTGTAAGTCAATAGAATGTATTTTCTTTTGAAATCTTATTTTCATTAGAATTGGTAGTGTAACTTAATGAATATGCATGAAAGGGTGTACGTATAAAACAGATTTTGTGGGTTTTTTTTTTCCTTAAGAACAAAATTAATTAACCATCTATACCTATGCTTTCTACCTTTTGGAAGTGATACAAATACACTGAAGCCAAAACTTGAAATTAAATCATATTTATTGCTAAGAGTTAATTGACAAATGTTAGAAAAAATCACTATTAGTATTAAAGAGCTGAAAGCACAGTGGTACATATAATTTAGGAATTGCTGCTACTCACATAACTTCATTATTTTATTTGGAGGTGAAGAAGAAGGGTCTTGCACTTAAGCTAATGATTAATATGATGTAATATTTTAAACCAGAATTTTCAACCACTCTAAAAACTTACATGCCTCTTAGCTAATGTTATAATTGTATCATATTACTTAGGTTCAAGTTATTCCTTCAAAGAGTCATCAGAATAACATGGACTGAAGAGACTTTCGAACATTTGCCATCTCTTGCTGCTGCTGTCAAATGAAAGGAGATATTAAACATTTGTTTAATTTTTAGATAAGTGTCATACATATTTCAGCAAATAAAATATTTCAATGCTTACAATAATCCTTATTTTTTCAATTTTAAATATAATAACTTACCGTTTCCATCATAATTTTTTTTTGCAACATAGCCATTTCTTTTCTAAGTTCGTTTTGTGCACCAGTAAGTAGATAATCGTGATTCTTCTCCAAGTCCTCCATACTCTAAAACACAAAAGGCTAGTTCAGTTACAAACCACCACTTTTCATCTCAGGTTCAAAACTTATACAATTAACTTTCAAAAGCAGGAACTTTTTAATATTCATCAATGCACATTATTTATCTCAAATAAAAATATTCTAATACATGGAAACCAAAATATCCACTGAAGGAATAGAAAATGTCAGACATAAATCAAATATTATTAAAGGAGGTACAATAGTAGTGTACCTTCTCACTGGAAGAAACAAACAAAAATCACACAAAATTTTATAAAAGGAATAGAAGCACAACTTCCCGTAGCTATATAGTAGAAAATGGGGACTTAATTCCAATTTAGTTGGCAAAAGAATAAGACTGAAAGGAAGGTTAGGAAAAGGGGTTAAAAGTATTCTAGGGCAAGAGCATAAACAAAAGCATGAAAGTTCAAAGTGAGTGAGTTCAGAGAAAGCCGTTATGTGGAGAGGGTGGAAGTAATGGATGAATGTAGTAATTGGAGCATTAAAAAAAGAATCGTATTTTTTGGGGGTGAATCTTGAATACCTAAGAATTTAGCATGAGAAGCTACTGACAGTTTTTCAGGAGGGAAAAGGTAATGTTATAGAAAGATAATATGGCAGACCCACGAAGGATGGGTTGGAAAACAGAAATCAGTTAAGAGTTTTCATAGTATAAGCAAAGAATAATGAGGTTCTGAACTAGGGCAGTAGCAGCGGATGTGAAGAATAAGAGAGATGGAGGAGTCAAATATAGTACTGAAGTTCCTACACCAAGTGGTAATACTTAGTGATAGCATTTAGCACTTAAATTAAATCGAAAGCAATGCATTCAAAATGGAAAACTGTTAAGAATTTAAAACGTATAAGCAAAATGTTCTTCCCTTAAACTGAGAAAAAATTTATCTTCTACTTCCACAAATGAATTATATTTTATAAGAATGTATTATGTTACCAAATACAACAAACCTTTATGAACTGCTCATATAATTGTTTAATTGTTTTCAGTCTCTGGTTCTGAACAATTCTAGACTGTTGAAAAACTTTCTGTTGCTGTCGAAACATATTCTACAAATGTAAAAGAAAAAATTATGAAATAACAATTTGGGTAAAATTTAGCAAAAATTGATTCTACATTACACTTAAAAGGAATAGTTTTTAAATCAATATTTTTAAGATTTTAGCATTTACTATGACTGAGTTTACATAATTTGTGTTCACCACTTATATACAATAATATAATAACCCTACCGGTCATTGAGTAGGAAATCTCAACAGTACTCAAAACATATTTTAATTCTTGGTGCTTTCAATGTCAACACAGATGATCCTTACAATATTGCTGGTCTTTCAGTTTCTTGGCCTGTTTTCCACCAATGACTTTTGTTCTTCACCCTACTTTAGCCATCCACTTACATATGCATACCCTAGATTTTGTCATTACCAAAAACTATAACCTCTGCATAGTATTAATAATAGCAAACTTGATATTAACAATATGTTACGAAGCAAAGACCAACAGCTTTTATGAGTATGGTATGTGCCTGTACTTCTGCATTCAGCAGAACCAAACTCATATAGCCAGCAATGGGCAGTGGAACCTGGCTAAGGTCCATGGATGTACTGCAAGGCCGGCCTCTCCCTTCCTACTTGACACTTGGTAATAGTAGATTAATTATAAAGCTATAAAGCTAAGCATAATACTAACAGTTAGTTTTTCTTCTTGTTCATCAGCTTTCTGCACATCTATATCCCACTGCTGGAACAAAGTCAGAAACTGCTGAGAATATTCTTGGTTAAGCTTCTGCCTGTAAAACATAATGAACATTGTCATATTTCACATCAATATGGAAAGACTTTCAAGACAAAACTGATTTGACTAATTATACTATAATAAAAAAGAAAATAATATCAAATTTTCAGATGTGAAGCCAAGAAGTTATGATTTATGATGATTCAGAAGTATTTATTTTCCTAACCAACTAACAGAAAAACCCTCTCATGTACTTTAAGCTCTTGAAAACTAAAGGAGTTTTATTGTACATATACATTTTCCAGAAAAGTCCATTTTATCTCCAAGAATTTATTTTTCATTTTCTCCTACTGAATATAGGTTGTGATATGATAAATAGATTCACTGAAGTTATTATATTTATCATATAACATTTCCAAAATAGAAATATTTCACTTAATTTTTCCTCATTTTGGTACAGTGATTTTGTACAAAAGAATAGTTAATTCAGCTAAAATATACAAATTATTTATAATACATAAGGTTGATCTTTTTCTACACTGTTAAACAGTTAACTATCATAAGACTAATGGTTTATATGACATTTACTTTTTATTCAGCTAGTGTATTTTTAGAATGAATATAAATTACCTTTATTGTTAAAAAAAACCCTCAAACATTATTTAAAAGGGGAAAAAGGACATCTTTATTGATTTCTAGGAAATATATCTCAAGTCTGTGAAGGAATGAAGTTATAGGACTAAAGGACTTAGAGGAAAATCAAGCCAAATATACTTTTTTACTGGAGATCCCAATAAGTAGAAGATGATAGTACTTCTCATAATTTGCACCAATGAATACTAAGAAATGATGCAAATGTTGTAGCAGTGAAAAAAACAACATCCTACCTTTGCTCTTGTTGGGTTTTCCAAATGTTTTCAATTTTCTGGTTACTGGTTTTGAGAGAAGCCTTGGTATACATTTCTAGTCTTTTTCTCTTGGCAAGAAGAGCCTTGTTAATATCAGCTATATTGAAAATAAATACTCATTAAATTTAATGTGGAAGAAAGTTACTTTGTTCCCACGTATTCAAATAAACATGGATAAAGCTGGTTCAAGAGTTTTGAAAAGATCTTTAAAAATACACATAATATCAAAAAGCAAGATTATTTCCTTGCTTTTTTTTTTCTGAGAAAACTTTTAGTTATTGGTATCCCAATTCTGATTTTCCTAACTAGAGATAATTTTTTAATTTAGAGGTGATTAAAAAGAGCTAATAACGGAAAGAAAGGGTCTGAAGGACAGACTTTAATTTCTTCATAAGAAAACACTAATAAAGGCTAAATTTAGAACTCATTATATGAAACGCAAAACTATTTTAAGAGTCTAAAAAGAATAAAAATAGTTAAAGAAAATACTTTTTTAAAATATAGTCAGTGATACTTTAAAAAATATTTTTACTAAAAGAGACAAAGACCAACCAAGCATAGGAAAATCTTATTTTAAGTACATATCTAAATAAATTCATTCAAGAATCCTTTTAGGGCTTCCCTGGTGGCGCAGTGGTTGGGAGTCCGCCTGCCGGTGCGGGGGACACGGGTTCGAGCCCTGGTCTGGGGGGATCCCACATGCCGTGGAGCACCTGGGCCAGTGCACCACAACTCCTGAGCCTGCTCTCTGGAGCCCCGCGAGCCACAGCTGCTAAGCCCATGCGCCCGGAGCCTGTGCTCCGCGGCGGGAGAGGCCACCGCAATGAGAAGCCCGCGCACTGCAACGAGGACCCAACACAGCCAAAAAGAAAAAAAAGAAAAAGAAAAAAGAACCCTTTTAAATACATTCTTATGGGACATTTTACCAATATAAGTACTGCGTTTCATAAACTTTTTAATACTTCAGGTAATCCTTTGCTAGGCACGTGCATAGGGATCTACCATCAATAGTTACTTTTCAGTAATCATGATGAGGTGACCTACACTATTACATAAATATTTTGTATTTCCAATATCCATCTGTAATAATAAACTTATAAGACAGATTGTAAAACAAGCATTTTGTTACTACCAAATAGGGCAAAGCTTTCAAAAAAGACTTGATTATATGAATAATACTAGAGAGGAGCCAAATATTGACTCTTTTATAAGAATACTATCCCCTAACACAGTTAACGTAACTGGTATTTGACATACAATTTAAAGTTTATGAACTTTTTATCTGATCTCTTGCTTACTAGCAAGGTGGTCTTTAATTCTCAACTACATAGTTTAATAATGTAAAAATAAAAATAAAGTTACTTTAAAGGCTTTAATTTACACTGCCCTTCCTAAAGAACACAGGAATGCCATAGAAAATAACTAAATTGAGAAAATGAAAAACTAACATATACAGATATGTGCGTGTGTTTGTATCACTTAGTCCGTGAAAGTCCAAACAGAGGGATAGACACTTTTCCCATCCATTTTTGCTCTAAAATTTCATAGTCCATTAAACTCACACACCTATAAAGTAACAGGACCATTCTTAACTTACCATCGTTAGCACCATCTCTTTTCACGTCAACAACTGGAAAAAGTTAGTAAGGAAATCTATGAAGCCGAACCACATATACTTGTGCAAAATCTTACATATGAGAACAAAGCATTAAATAACAGTCTTATATTCCACTGATTATTACTTACTATTATACAAATTATATGGTTTAAAACAATTTTGAATACAAATATCTCCTAAAACATACCTCCAAATCTTTCCAGCATATTCTGTACTTCACCCCTGTGAAAAAAAAATACATCAAAAAACTTTTAATTAAGGATCCATAAAATATCATTCTTGTTTTGGAAGAAATATCACATGCCCAGTATTTTACATGCAATACTCATTGGACAACCAAATAGACTTTTTTTTAAGTCTAAGAGGTGAAAATTGTTTAAGCATATTACCCCACGTCTTCAACTTTTCCTGCAGAAGTCCTTTTCTTCCCATGTTTATCAAGTACTGGAGTCTTCCCTGAATTGACAATAAAAAAAGAAAAAGTTGAAATTAAGTATGCTATTTTGGTAATTTTTAAATGGAGTAATATCTTAACTTCGAGGTTTTTTGAGGCTTTGTGCCAAGACAAGTTTTTAAAACAGACATATAAATGCACTACTTTCTCTGCAGGTTAGATGGAATTAAATCAGGATCCAAGGCCATTTTATGGGAACAATTTTGCAAGTCTTCCTGTGTTAATGTCATAATAATCTATGTACTGTTTATCAGACATCAGGCGAAAGATGCTATAGGAGCTTCACTAAGTCCAAATAAGAAACATGAAGTACATGAAAATAAATGCAGGACATGGTCACTGCCCAACATTAGCTATACGGTACCTTCGATGACATCCTCTGAACCAATCAGATGTTTTTTATCTACTTTCTCAAAGTCACAGGCTCTTATAACCTGATCCTCCATGAATGTCCTCCCAGATTTCCCGGTATGTTTTCTTCCTGAGGGCACCATTTTTCGATGTTTTCTGATTAAAAAAAAAAAAAAAATCAAACCTGCTGAATCCAAAGACACCATTTAAATGAACTGGCAAATTTCAAAATGAGAGATATCAAATAAAGATGATTTTAGTCGAATACCACTTTAGGAGTCTTTTCATTTATTCTGTTGGACCAAAAGTTAACAGAAGAAGATAATGACTGCGCCGCCCCTGACGCCGGCGGTGGTTCGCCTCTGAGGACCGGGAGGGCGGCGGAATCCTAGCCCGGCCAGGTTCTGGCTAAATCGGGGCAAATCTAGACCCAGCCGATTTCGGTCACAATGTGAAAATCGTAATTACTGACAGGATGGATCACGAGCCCGCCCCAAAGAAGTTGCCAGCAACAGAAATACAACATAAAACGTTCTGAGTCCTGAGCCGCAGAAAATAACGTCCCGTAAGATTTACACGACCCAGGCCTCGAGGACCAGTGAAGGGGAGACCTGGCTTCATCTAAATGGTTTCTGCGGGGTGTGGGCCCGCTGACGAGGGCCCACCCTCCTCGCCTGCTGTCAACCTGTCCACCCGCCCAGCGTCGCGTCCAGTCCCGAGGCAGCGCAGCTAGCGCCTTTCCGCCCACTCGCGGCCCTGCCCGCAGGGAGCTGTACTGCCTTCAAATTCCTGTCAGGCGCCCCAGGGAGACCCAGCGGGTAAGATTTACCTCACAGGTCAAGAATAACCCCTGGCTCACATTCCCGCGCGGGACAAACGCTCCCCTCCTCACACCTGAAAAACACCCCTATGGCCGACGACCACAGTTTTATGCCTCATTACAGAAGTCCCCGCCGCTCCCGCCTCCCCTGCCCCAACCCCTCAGACTTAACCTCTTCACAGCCTCGAAGCTATTCCGAAGCAGGTCAGAATTCTCGCGGAAGAAAAGCCGACCTCGCCTCGTCCGGGAGCGTCTCTGATTGGCTGGCAGGAGGGCACATGCGTGCAGCGACCCTGGGGGCTCCGCTCCACCGCACGCCACGCCCAACGAGAGTGTTGACCCAGAGCACCTTGCGGGCGGCATCTATGGCTAGTACACCGGAAACGAGGCACTTTCCAGTTTCTTTTTGTAATTTAAGTTTAAAATTTTTACAATATTTTAATAATAATGTTGCAAAAGAATATAAAGAACACACAACTTAATTTGTGAAGTACAGTTTTACCAGAGCCTGTTGCATCTCCTCAGGGAGTCCTTTCCCTCCCATCCCCTCATTCCCTACTCAGAGATTTTTTTTTTAATTATCTTGAATTTTGTGTTAATCATTGGACCCTCCCATTTTCTAAGTTTTGTTACCGCATGTATGTGCCCTGAAACAACTCTGCTTAGTTCTGTTTGTGTTTGGGTAGTATAGAAAGTTGTACCATATTCTATGTAGTATTCTGTCATTCGCTTTTTAAACTTAACATTATGTCACTAAGAGAATCTAGATTACATGTAGCCATAGTTCTTTCATTTTCACTGCTGCAAAATATCCCATTGTGCCTCTATTCCACCATTTATTCATTTATTTTCTTGTCTGTGGACATGTGGGTTATTTTCAGATTACAGCCTGTATAAACAATGATCCTATGAATATTCTAATCTCCTGCATATATGCTAAAGTTTTTACAGAGTATCTGGGTGTGAAGTTTCTCAGTCATAGGCTAGATGATGTAAAAGCCAAATTGGTTTCAAATTTATACTCCCACCAACAGTGAGTTCCCATTGTTCAATGCACTCATCATCACTTGGTATAGTCAGATTTCTTAATTTTGCCATTCTAGTGGGTGTAAAATGATATTTCTTTAGGGTCTGCTTTTGTATTTCTCCAATCACTCATAAGATTAAGCTCTTGTTATGCTTATTGGCCATTTGCATTTCCTTTTCCTTAAAATATCTATTTGGGTTTCTGGCTCGTTTTTCAGTTGGGTTATGTGTTTCTTATTGATTTGTAGCTCTTTATATATGGGAGTGGTGTTAATATTTATGACTGCTTTCTGTATCTTTTTAAATGAATTTATTTTTATCCTGAAGTCATAAAAATACAAAATTTTTTTTTCTTTTTTTTTTTTTTCTTTTTTTTGTGGTACGCGGGCCTCTCACTGTTGTGGCCTCTCCCGTTGCGGAGCACAGGCTCCGGATGCGCAGGCTCAGTGGCCATGGCTCACGGGCCCAGCTGCTCCGCGGCATGTGGGATCTTCCCGGACCGGGGCACGAACCCGTGTCCCCTGCATCGGCAGGCGGACTCTCAACCACTGTGCCACCAGGGAAGCCCTACAAAAGTTTTAAGGCTTTAGTTTTCATTTTTAAGCCTTTGTTCATCTAGAATTTATTTTTGTGCCTGGTGACAGGTAGGGTCCAATTACTCCCCGCCCCCGCCCCTCACTGTGGAAACCAGTTTATTGAATAGTGCATGCTTTCCCTTTAACAGCTACGTCATCTGTCATGTTTCTGTATGTTCTTGAGTCTGCTTCCCTAGCCTGTTCCACTGGTCAGTTTGCCTATTCCTGTGGCAAAGTCAGTTTTCATCATTCCAGCTTTATTAAAGGTTTGGCATCTAAGAGGGCAAGTCACACCTTATTTTTTCTTCAGGAGTATCCTGTGTATTCTTGAACTTTTGCTTTTCTAGTAAATTTTAGAATCACTTTTCCAAGTTCCAGGAAAAAAAACAAAACAACCTACTGGATTTTAATTGGAATGGCAAGAAATCTATACATCAATTTGGAGAGAACTGAGTCTTCCGATTCTTGAACGTAGCATATTTTCCATTTATTTAGAACTTCTTTAATATAATTCAATAAAGTTCATTTTTTTCTCTGTGTAGAGTTTGCACTTTTATTAGATTTATTTATAAATAACTTATATTATGTCTCTATTTTTTTCAAATTGTTATATAATTTTGTTCTAATTGGTATATAAATATCCAATTGATTTCGATATGGGTCTTATTTCTTTTTAAATCCACATTTTAAAAGTTTATTTATCTGCTTATATACAACATTGTTCCAGACAGGGTTTAAGGTGGCTTAAAAGACTCCATAAAATACACCAAGGAATTAGTAATAGAAGAACCAGGAATGAAACGTATGCAAAATGCTTATATAATCCTACTCGTTTACTCTGGGTGGACCACAAATTTGGCTCTAAGTTTTCAGCAGGCAGTCAGAAAAGGAAACTTAGTTACATCATTTACAGTGTTCATAAAGCAAAACCAAACCAGTTACCCAAGCGAAGCACTGTTATTCCTAATATTAAGACCAGAAAGAAATTTCTCTTGAGAGGCTTCATAAAGAGGTCAGTGTATGATGTAATTAATAATCAGTGTTCTCAGTAGCAACCTAATGGGAGACACAAAGATGAATTTCACAGGGCTCTTTCTTCAATACAGGCAGATGGCATCACATCAACTTGAAAATCAGGAAAAGCAATTTTATCATGAGTTTGGGGGTTGATGGGGGGAACACAATATGATATGGTCAAGGTACTCAGCTCTTTGCTCTGCTCAACAAAACCAAAGATACATTTTGGAACAACAGAGTTGAATCCAGTACCCAGAATGTCTCCGGAGAAGCCCTGAAACCCTTAAAATTCTATGCAACATTGTCTGAATAGGTGCCTTTATTCTTCTTGCCAGAGAAAACATAGTTTATCAGATACACTGCACTCAGCGTACCCAGGTGAGACACATAAATTAGGAACCATTTCTTTAGAAAATCTACAGAATTAGACTACAAATCATTCATGCTATTCAGACACTTATGTTTTCTTCTTAGAGCCTAGCTTATTTTTCCTCTGCAAAAAGAACTTTTTTATTTCCATGTGGTACCACGGCTTGGGTGAAGGGTTCAGGGTGGTTAAAAAAGGTTGCCTCCTGGCTGGAGGAAGGGGCTCGGGCAGAGATCTCGAGGCGGGGGAAGGCAGGGGGGTCTCGCAGAGGCCGCCGGGCTCTGGAGGCTCCTAGTTGCGCTGACAGGAGAGCCTTTCGAAGAGATACTCGCCCAGTTCGGCCTGGGGGCCCGGCCAGACTGCGCAGGTCTGTCAGGTGCACGCCCTTCTTCTTGAGGAGCTTCTTGATGAGCTCCTCCCTCAGGAAGTGGCTCTCCAGGAGCTCCCAGAGCTGGGCGCCTGCGCTCGCAGAACCCAGGGCCTGCAGATCCAAGAGCGCCCGGTCCAGGCTCCTCTCCAGGGCCGTGGCGGCCTCCGTGGCGCCCACGCTGGCGCCCCACTCCTCCGGGGACAGCGCTGGGCGCCCTTGCGCTTCTCCATAGACAGCTCCCGGAAGAAGCGGCCCACGCCCCACGCCTTCGAAGTAGAAGCTCAGAGAGAGGTAAGTGGACGAGGCCCGAGGTGCAGGTTGATCAGCCGGCTGACGGCGGCCTCCACCTCGGTGGAAGAACTCTGCTGGATGGGGGGTCACGGTGAGTCAGCAGTGAGGAGGACTTCCCCGTAAAGTGTGTTGGGAGGATGGACCCGGAAGCAGGGACCTGGGTCTTCTTCTCTCCAGCAACTTGCTAAATACTTTTATTACTTCCAATAATTTGTAGGGTCTGGGATCTTATAATAATATCATCTGTAAATAATGACGTTCTCGTGTCTTTGTAGTTCATAGGCTTTTTTTCATTTTCTGCCTGCACTGATTAGGATTTTTAGTACGAAGATGAATAAAAGCATGGATACTAGACATTTTTCCTAATTTTAAAGGGCATGTTTCTAAAGTTTCTATTAACAGTGATGATACTGAAACCGTGCGTTAAATCCATTTCACCTGCCGTCACTAATCAAGGTCGTTTTAAGATTTGCCTGACCTCCAGGCTGCACTTAGCCTAGACAATAAGGTGTTTGCCCAAGTTGTTTTCCAGGAACTTGGAGTCAGCTGCTATAGTTTGAGCTGAGCTGGGTAAGTCTGGATAGGACCACCCACCCTTCAGCTGGGCATTCCAGAGTGTCTGCTTGGTGATCTTTTGACATCAAAGGGCTAAAAACTCTACCCTCAGAACATGCAGAGGCCTGGAGCCTAGTTAAACCTGCTCAGAGTGTCAGTTACCACACCTTTTTCCAATCACCTTTCCCCGCACTCCCCAGGCCTTGAACCGCCCTTCTTCTTTATTTTTTATCGGATAAATACCCCGAGCCCCTTGTCTTGGGAGTCAGAGCTCAGATTGGTTCTCCTGTCTCCTTGCTTGGCTGTCTTCTGAATAAATACCCTCTTTGCTGCAAACCTCGGCATCTCAGTGTTTCATCTTGCTGGGCGTCAGGCGAGACAAACCTGGTTCGGTAACATATACCCTGTGTGTGATTTTGGTAGTTGCCCTTTTTGAAAGCTTAACTTCTATTTTTAGTTTTCTAAGAGTTTTTTGTTTGCTTGTTTGTTTTATTATTTTTTTAAATCATGAATAAGTGTTGCATTTTATTAAATTCTTTTCTGTATCTATTGAAACGATCTTTTAAATTTGTTAATGAAGTGAAAAAAATGTATATCATCTCCTAATGTTAAACCAAATCTACATTCCTGTGACAAACCCAAGTTGATCACGATGTACTAACTTTTTAAGCACATTGCTGTGTTTGGGTTGTTCAGCTTTTTGTGTCCATTTTCATGACTGAGATTGGCTTGTAATTT
Source organism: Tursiops truncatus (assembly GCF_011762595.2). Lineage (NCBI taxonomy): Eukaryota > Metazoa > Chordata > Mammalia > Artiodactyla > Delphinidae > Tursiops > Tursiops truncatus. The sequence goes on along the minus strand of NC_047044.1, from coordinate 19,829,212 downwards.
TCCCTTAGCCTACTGTCCTTATCTGGTTTGTAATCAAGGCTATGCACATGGCTTGCTCCCTCTTCAAGTCTTTGCTCAAATGTCACTGTTCATCTCAATGAGGCCTTCTGTGCCTCCATTTTTAGATATTGTAATTGTAAACTCAGCACCTTTATTTCTCTTCTTTCCCTAGTCTCCTTCCCCAGCTACCTTTTTCCTACCACTTACTGCTTTCTGTTGTATGTAATTTGATCATTTACTTAACCCCAAATGTTTGAAATTCTTTTGTGAAACTATCTGAACCTAGTGACATCATTGGAGTAGTTCCTTGAAAGTTTTCTTTTTTATCTTTATTTTTTAACATCTTTATTGGAGTATAATTGCTTTACAATGGTGTGTTAGTTTCTGCTTTATAACAAAGTGAATCAGCTATACATCTATCCCCATATCCCCTCCCTCTTGTGCCTCCCTCCCTCCCTATCCCACCCCTCTAGGTGGTCACCAAGCACCGAGCTGATTCTCCCTATGCTATGTGGCTGTTTCCCACTAGTTACCTGTTTTACATTTGGTAGTGTATATATGTCCATGCCACTGTCTCACTTCGTCCCATTTTACCCTTCCCCCTCCCCGTGTCTTCAAGTCCATTCTCTATGTTTGTGTCTTTATTCCTGTCCTGCCCTTAGGTTCTTCAGAACCTTTTTTTTTCAGATTCCATATATATGTGTTAGCATAACACAAATAACTCAGTTTCGTTTCTTTTTATGGCTGAGTAATATTCCATTGTATATATGTGCCACATCTACTTTACCCATTCATCTGTCAGTGGACACTTAGGTTGCTTCCATGTCCTGGCTATTGTAAATAGTGCTGCAGTGAACATTGCGGTGCATGACTCTTTTTGAATTATGGTTTTCTTAGGGTATATGCCCAGTAGTGGGATTGCTGGGTCATATAGTAGTTCTTTTTTTTTTTTTTCTTTTTGTGGTATGCGGGCCTCTCACTGTCGCGGCCCCTCCTGTTGCGGAGCACAGGCTCCGGACGCGCAGGCCCAGCGGCCATGGCTCACGGGCCCAGCCGCTCCGCGGCATGTGGGATCCTCATGGACCGGGGCACGAACCCGCGTCCCCTGCATCAGCAGGCGGACTCTCAACCACTGCACCACCAGGGAAGCCCGGTATAGTAGTTCTCTTGATAGTGTTCTTGATTTTTAACTTTCTTCTGTAGAAATTGGTCTTTTTAAGCATTTGTCTCTATTGGGGTCAACTATAGTAAACTGCTTTTTCTAAGGAATTCTCTATTTCATTTAGTTTTATAAACTTACCTGCATAGAGATGTATACAGTAGTCTCCTTTGATTTTTTAAATTCTTCTGCATTAATAGGTATTTCCCCTATGCCTGTCTCTTCTTTCCTTCCTTCCTTCCTTCCTTCGGAGTTAGATTGATTCTCCCCCTTCGCCCCCCAATTTCTCAGCATTTTGTGGACAGGGTTTCTAGTTCAAGAGCACCTTCTTCTGTCAGTATAATGAAGTGCAGTTTTTTTTTAAGCAGTAATGGAGTTGGGGTGAGGAGGATAAGTTGATGTGTCTTGTTTCACTTTTGTTTTTGCAGGACCTTTAATTTTTCCTCTTGTCTTTCTTTCTCATAGCTCCAAGACGCACCACTTCTTTTTTTCCCTAATATTTATATTATTTATTTATATTTATGTGTTTATTTTGGTTGCTGCAGGTCTTAGTTGCAGCATGAAGGATCTTCCTTGCAGCATGCGGGCTTCTTAGTTGCGGCATGAGGGCTTCTTAGTTGCAGCATGCAAACTCTTAGTTGTGGCATGCATGTGGGATCTAGTTCTCCAACCAGGGATCGAACCCCGGCCCCCTGCATTGGGAGCACAGAGTCTTACCCACTGGACCACCAGGAAAGTCCCAGGTGCCACCTCTTATCACCAGAAGCAATGTTTCTTTAAGGCTGCCACCACTATTGGTCCTGCTTTCTTTCAAAACCCAGCCAGTACTGTAAACTACCAAGTCCCTGGCCTGTCTTCCTTGTTTTGATTCTTAGTAGTATTACATTTTGTCGTTCTAGGAGTTATATTATCTTTACTTAATCTAGGTCTTCTGCTCCCCAGCACTCTTTTGCATATAGTCTCTTAAGCTTCCCCTCCTGCAGGCTCATACTGTTCCCACAGGCTGACAGCAAGAGCTCTGTTAGAATTTGTTGTCTACTTCTCTACTAGGAGAAGTTCATTGTATTTTCGGTCTCCTGATAACGTGGAAGGCGTGGGTTATGTGTGAAGTCTTACTTTTCTATTTCATTAATTTCTGCTCTTACCTTTATTACCTCCCTACTTTCTTTTTTTGTTCTTTTTGTAACTTTTTATGTTAGACCATTAGGTTGTTCATTTCCGACCTCTCTCCTTTTCCAAGATGCTCATTTAAGATGATAAATTTCCCTCTATGTATCATTTAGCTGAACCCCACAAGTTGTGATAGGCAATATTTTCATTCCCATCTAGTTCTAAGTATTTTTAAGTTTCCACTATAAGTTCTTCCTTGATTCATGAGTTGCTTAATATGTGTTTTTAGGCTTTCAAACAAATTTGGTTCTTAAAATTTATTGTTGGGCTATTCTAACTGGATACCCCTATAATCTGAATCATACCTATGATTTGAAATGTGTTAACTAACTCAAGGTCCATCTTAAAAAAATATTTTATCCACGCTTGATAAGAATGGGTATGCTCTAATTTGGAGGTGCTGGGTTCTAGATATATCCAAGATATATCAAACTTTTTAATTGTGTCATTCAAATCTTTTATGTCTTTGCTGATATCTTTGTCTCCTTGGTCTAGGAATAATTGAGGAATGACTGGATATGTGTTAAAATATAGTCTGATAGTGGATTTATAAATTTTTTTAAATTAATTAATTTATTTTTGGCTGCATTGGGTCTTCATTGCTGCATGCGGGCTTTTCTCTAGTTGTGGAGAGCAGGAGCTACTCTTGCTTGCAGTGCGCGGGCTTCTTATTGCGGCGGCTTACCTTGGTTGTGGAGCATGGGCTCTAGGCGCACGGGCTTCAGTAGTTGTGGCACGCGGGCTCAGTAGTTGTGGAGCATGGGCTCTAGGCACGCAGGCTCAGTAGTTGTGTCACACGGGCTTAGTTGCTCCACGGCATGTGGAATCTTCCCTGACCAAGGCTCGAACCTGTGTCCCCAGCACTGGCAGGTGGATTCTTAACCACTGCACCACCAGGGAAGTGCAGATTTATAAATTTTTCCTTTTAGTTCTATCAACTTCATTTTTGTATTTTGAACCTATTTAATTAGGTGATACAAGTTTAGAATGCATACATCTGTCAGTTGAACCTTTTTTTAAAAAACGTCTTTACTGGAGTTTAATTGCTTTACAATGTTGTGTTAGTTTCTGCTGTATAACAAAGTGAATCAGCTATATGTATACATATATCCCCATATCCCTCCCTCTTGTGTCTCCCTCCCTCCCTCCCTATCCCACCCCTCTAGATGGTCACAAAGCACCGAGCTGATCTCCCTGTGCTATGCAGCTGCTTTCCACTATCTGTTTTATATTTGGTAGTGTATATATGTCCATGCTACTCTCTCACTTCGTTCCAGCTTACCCTTCCCCCTCCCCATGTCCTGAAATAGATTCTCTACGTCTGCATCTTTATTCCTGACCTACCCCTAGATTCATTAGAACCATTTTTTTTTTTTAGATTCCATATATGTGTTAGCATACGGTATTTGTTTTCCTGTTTCTGACTTACTTCACTCTGTATGACAGACTCTAGGCCCATCCACCTCGCTACAAATAGTTCAATTTTGTTTCTTTTTATGGCTGAGTAATATTCTATGGTATATATGTGCCACATCTTCTTTATCCATTCATCCGTCTATGGACACTTAGGTTTTTCCATGTCCTGGATAGTTGTGCTGCAGTGAACATTGTGGTACATGACTCTTTTTGAATTATGGTTTTCTAAGGGTATATGCCCAGCAGTGCGATTGCTGGGTCATATGGTAGTTCTATTTTTAGTTTTTTAAGGAACCTCCATACTGTTCTCCATAGTGGCTGTATCAGTTTACATTCCCAACAGCAGTGCCAGAGGGTTCCCTTTTCTCCACACCCTCTCGAGCATTTACTGTTTGTAGATTTTTTGATGATGGACATTCTGACCGATGTGAGGTGATACCTCATTGTAGTTTTGCTTTGCATTTCTTTAATGATTAGTGATGTTGAGCATCCTTTCATGTGTTTGTTGGCAATCTGTATATCTTCTTTGGAGAAATGTCCATTTAGGTCTTCCGCCCATTTTTGGATAGGGTTGTTTGTATTTTTGATATTGAGCTGCATGAGCTGCTTGTATATTTTGGAGATTAATGCTTTGTCAGTTGCTTCGTTTGCAAATATTTTCTCCCATTCTAAGGATTGTGTTTTGGTCTTGTTTATGGTTTCCTTTGCTGTGCAAAAGCTTTTAAGTTTCATTAGGTCCCATTTGTTTAATTTGTTTTTATTTCCACTTCTCTAGGAGGTGGGTCAAAAAGGATCTGGCTGTGATTTATGTCGTAGAGTGTTCTGCTTATGTTTTCCTCTAAGAGTTTTATAGCGTCTGGCCTTAGATTTAGGTCTTTAATCCATTTTGAGTTTATTTTTGTGTATGGTGTGAGGGAGTGTTGTAATTTCATTCTTTTGCATGTAGCTGTCCAATATTTTCAGCACCACTTATTGAAGGGGCTGTCTTTTCTCCATTGTATATTCTTGCTTCCTTTATCAAAAATAAGGTGACCATAAGTGCATGGGTTTAACTCTGGGCTTTCTATCCTGTTCCATTGATCTATATTTCTTTTTTTGTGCCAGTACCATACCGTCTTGATTACTGTAGCTTTGTAGTATAGTTGGAAGTCAGGGAGCCTGATTCCTCTAACTGCGTTTTTCTTTCTCAAGATTGCTTTGGCTATTTGAGGTCTTTTGTGTTTCCATACAAATTGTGAATTTTTTTGTTCTAGTTCTGTGAAAAATGCCAGTAGTAGTTTGATAGGGATTGCATTGAATCTGTAGATTGCTTTGGGTAGTAAAGTCATTTTCACATTGTTGATTCTTCCAATCCAAGAACATGGTTTATCTCTCCATCTATTTGTATCATCTTTAATTTCTTTCATCAGTGTCTTATAGTTTTCTGCATACAGGTCTTTTGTCTCCTTAGGTAGGTTTATTCCTAGGTATTTTATTCTTTTTGTTGCACTGGTAAATGGGAGTGTTTCCTTAATTTCTCTTTCAGATTTTTCATCCTTAGTGTATAGGAATGCAAGAGATTTCTGTGCATTAATTTTGTATCCTGCTACTTTACCAAATTCATTGATTAGCTCTAGTAGTTTTCTGGTGGCATTTTTAGCATTCTCTATGTATAGTATCATGTCATCTGCAAACAGTGGCAGCTTTACTTCTTTTCTGATTTGGATTCCTTTTATTTCTTTTTCTTCTCTGATTACTGTGGCTAAAACTTTCAAAACAATGTTGAATAATAGTGGTGAGAGTGGGCAACATTGTCTTGTTCCTGATCTTTGTGGAAATGGTTTCAGTTTTTCACCATTGAGGACAATGTTGGCTGTTGGTTTGTCATATATGGCCTTTATTATGTTGAGATAAGTTCCCTCTATGCCTATTTTCTGGAGGGTTTTTATCATAAATTGGTGTTGAATTTTGTCAAAAGCTTTTTCTGCATCTATTGAGATGATCATATGGTTTTTATCCTTCAATTTGTTAATATGGTGTACCACATTGATTGATTTGCATATATTGAAGAATCCTTGCATTCCTGGGATAAACCCCACTTGATCATGGTATATGATCCTTTTAATGTGCTGTTGGATTCTGTTTGCTAGTATTTTGTTGAGGATTTTTGCATCTATGTTCATCAGTGATTTGGGCCTGTAGTTTTCTTTCTTTGTGACAACCTTGTCTGGTTTGGGAATCAAGGTGATGGTGGCCTCATAGAATTAATTTGGGAGTGTTCCTCCCTCTGTTATATTTTGGAAGAGTTTGAAAAGGATAGGTGTTAGCTCTTCTCTAAATGTTTGATAGAATTCTCCTGTGAAGCCATGTGGTGCTGGACTTTAGTTTGTTGGAAGATTTTTAATCACAGTTTCAATTTCAGTGCTTGTGATTGGTCTGTTTATATTTTCTATTTCTTCCTGGTTCAGTCTTTGGAAGGTTGTGCTTTTCTAGTATTTGTCCATTTCTTCCAGGTTGTCCATTTTATTGGCACATAATTGCTTGTAGTAATCTCTCATGATCCTTTGTATTTCTGCAGTGTCAGTTGTTACTTCTCCTTTTTCATTTCTAATTCTGTTGATTTGAGTCTTCTCCCTTTTTTTCTTGATGAGTCTGGGTAATGGCTTATCAATTTTGCTTATCTTCTCAAAGAAAAAGCTTTTAGTTTTATTGATCTTTGCTATTGTTTCCTTCATTTCTTTTTCATTTATTTCTGATCTGATCTTCATGATTTCTTTCCTTCTGCTAACTTTGGGGTTTTTTTGTTGTTCTTCTTTCTCTAATTGCTTTAGGTTTAATGTTAGGTTGTTTATTTGAGATTTTTATTTCCTGAGGTAGGATTGTATTGCTGTAAACTTCCCTCTTAGAACTTCTTTTGCTGCATCCCATAGGTTTTGGGTCATCGTGTTTTCATTGTAATTTGTTTCTAGGCATTTTTTGATTTCCCCTTTGATTTCTTCAGTGATCTCTTGGTTATTTAGTAGCATATTGTTTAGCCTCCCTGTGTTTTTATTTTTTACAGTTTTTTTCCTGTAATTGATAGCTAGTTTCATAGCATTGTGGTTGGAAAAGATGCTTGAGATGATTTCAGTTTTCTTAAATTTACCAAGGCTTGATTTGTGACCCAAGATATGATCTATCCTGGGGAATGTTCCGTGAGCACTTGAGAAGGAAGTGTATTCTGCTGTTTTGGGATGGAATGTCCTATAAATATCAATTAAATCTATCTGGTCTGTTCTGTCATTTAAAGCTTGTGTTTCCTTATTTATTTTCATTTTGGATGATCTGTCCATTGGTGAAAGTGGGGGGTTACAGTCCCCTGCTATGATTGTGTTACTGTCGATTTCCCCTTTTATGGCTGTTAGCATTTGCCTTATTTATGTATTGAGGTGCTCCTATGTTGGGTGCATATATGTTTCCAATTGTTATATCTTCTTCTTGGATTGATCCCTTGATCATTATGTAGTGTCCTTCCTTGTCTCTTTTAACATTCTTTATTTTAAAATCTATTTTATCTGGTATGAGTACTGCTACTCCAGCTTTCTTTTGATTTCCATTTGCATGGAATATTTTTCCATCCCCTCACTTGCAGTCTGTATGTGTCCCTAGGTCTGAAGTGGGTTTCTTGTAGACAGCATATATACAGGTCTTGTTTTTGTATCCATTCAGCCAGTCTGTGTCTTTTGGTTGGAGCATTTAATCCATTTACATTTAAGGTAATTATCAATATGTATGTCCCTTTACCATTTTCTTAATTGTTTTGGGTTTGTTATTGTAGGTCTTTTCCTTCTCTTGTGTTTCTTGTCTAGAAAAGTTCCTTTAGCATTTGTTGTAAAGCTGGTTTGGTGTTGCTGAACTCTCTTAACTTTTGCTTGTCTGTAAAGGTTTTAATTTCTCTGTTGAATCTGAATGAGATCCTTGCTGGGTAGAGTAATCTTAGTTATAGGTTTTTCCTTTCATCACTTTAAGTTTGTCCTGCCACTCCCTTCTGGCTTGCAGAGTTTCTGCTGAAAGATCAGCTGTTAACCTTATGAGAATTCCCTTGTATGTTATTTGTTGCCTTTCCCTTGATGCTTTTAATATTTTTTTCTTCGTATTTAATTTTTGATAGTTTGATTAATATGTGTCTTGGCATGTTTCTCCTTGGATTTATCCTGTATGGTACTCTCTACACTTCCTGAACTTCACTGACTATTTCCTTTCCCATTTTAGGGAAGTTTTCAACTACAATATCTTCAAATATTTTCTTCGGCCCTTTCTTTTTCTCTTCTTCTTTTGGGAACCGTATGATTCAAATGTTGGTGCATTTAATGTTGTCCCAGAGGTCTCTGAGGCTGTCCTCAATTCTTTTCATTCTTTTTTCTTTATTCTGCTCTGCAGTAGTTATTTCCACTATTTTATCTTCCAGGTCACTTATCTGTTTTTCTGCCATAGTTATTCTGCTATTGGTTCCTTCTAGAGAATTTTAAATTTCATTTATTGTGTTGTTCATCATTGTTTCTTTGCTCTTTCATTCTTCTAAGCCCTTGTTAAATGTTTCTTCTATTTTCTCCATTCTATTTCCAAGATTTTGGATCATCTTTACTATCATTACTCTGAATTGTTTTTCAGGTAGACTTCCTATTTCCTCTTCATTTGTTTGGTCTGGTGGTGTTTTTTTACCTTGCTCCTTTATTTGCTGCATATTTCTCTGTCTTCTCATTTTGCTTATCTTACTGTGTTTGGGGTCTCCTTTTTGCAGGCTGCATGTTCGTAGTTCCCGTTGTTTTTGGTGTCTGCCCCCAGTGGGTGAGGTTGGTTCAGTGGCTTGTGTAGGTTCCCTGGTGGAGGGGACTGGTGCCTGTGTTCTGGTGGGTGGGGCTGGGTCTTGTCCTTATGATGGGCAGGGCTGCATCCAGCAGTGTGTTTTGGGGTGTCTGTGAACTTAGTATGATTTTAGGCAGCCTCTCTGCTAATGGGTGGGGTTGTGTTCCTGTCTTGTTAGTTATTTGGCATGGGGCGTCCAGCACTGGAGCTTGCTGGCTGTTGGGTGGAGATGGGTCTTAGTGTCGAGACAGCAATCTCTGGGAGAGCTCTTGCTGATTAATATTACATGGGGCCAGGAGGTCTCTGGTGGACCAATGTCCTGAACTCGGCTCTCCCACCTCAGAGGCTCAGGCCTGACACCCAACTGGAGCACCAAGACTCTGTCAGCCACATGGCCAGGTATGTGGGGAGTTTCTTGCCTTTTGGAAGACTGAGTTCTTCTGCCATCGTTCAGTAGGTGTTCTGTAGGAGTTGTTCCACATGTAGATGTATTTTTGATGTATTTGTGGGGAGGAAGGTGATCTTTACATCTTACTCCTCCACCATCTTGAAGGTTTCCCTGCAATAGGAGACTCCACTGAAGACACCAACCTCTGCAAGAACTAGAGGTGTAGAGGCATTTTTTCCAGAGGGTTTGCAGCTTGCTCTTCTTTTTTCTTTTCCTTTGTACTTCGTCTAGTTTCCCTTGTTCACAGGGTGCTTCATGTAGAGGCCTCGCACCCGGCACTTCAGATCAGAGTGCCTAGTGAGAAATGGCTGCGCTGACACCTTAGCTGCATGGGCCGGTCCCTGCCAGTTGAACCTTTAATCATTATGTAGTGATCCTAATAATGCTTTTTGTATTAAAATTCTATTTTGTGTGATATTAATAAAACTTCTCTGTTTTTTTGTTTTGTTTAATATTTACCTAGGACATCTTTTCCCATCCATTTACTCTCAAACTTTCCATATCCTTTTATATTCATGTGTATCCCATAGTGCATATGTGGTTTTGTTTTATGATACAATATAATAGTCTATCTTTTAACTGGTAAGTTCTGTCCATTAACAGTTTCTGTGACTAACTCACACTTCTGAGCTTCTACCATGTGGTACTTTATTTTTTTTCCTTACCTTTTCTTTTTCTCTTGTGTGCTTTGTGTTGAATGGAGTGTTTTTTTTTTGTTTTTTTTTGTTTTTTTTTTTTTGCGGTACGCGGGCCTCTCACTGTTGTGGCCTCTCCGGTTGCGGAGCGCAGGCTCCGGACGCGCAGGCTCAGCGGCCATGGCTCACGGGCCCAGCCGCTCCACGGCATGTGGGATCCTCCCGGACCGGGGCATGAACCCGTGTCCCCTGCATTGGCAGGCGGACTCTCAACCACTGCACCACCAGGGAAGCCCGAATGGAGTGTTTTTGTTTCTGTTTTAATCTCACATTTTACCCACCTCTACTCATTCAGAAATTATATTTTCAATTTCTAACTCTTGTAGTTTACCATTCACACTTAAAATCTATAATTATTCAATTTCATTTTCTTTATAGAATTTTTTAAAATTAATTTATTTCTGGCTGCATTGGGTCTTCATTGCCGCGCGCAGGCTTTCTCTAGTTGCAGTGAGTGGGGGCTACTCTTCGTTGCAGCACACGGGCTTTTCATTGTGGTGGATTCTCTTGTTGCAGAGCACAGGCTTCAGTAGTTGTGGCATGCAGGCTCAGTAGTTGTGGCTCGCAGACTCTAGAGCACAGGCTGAGCAGTTATGGCACATGGGCTTAGTTGTTCCATGGCATGTGGGATCTTCCCAGACTGCGGATCGAACCCATGTCCCCTGCATTGACAGGCGGATTCTTAACCACTGTGCCACCAGGGAAGTCCTCAGTTTCATTTTGAACAGCTTTCCTTTGAACACTTTGATTCCAATCATCCCTTTCCAGTCATGATATATATACATTCCAGTGTATACATATATACACTATTGTTATCCATTATTTCTGGCTTTAATCCCTGAAGTTAGACACTATTATTATAATAATATATACAGACAGTTGATAATTTACTTATGTATTTGCCAATTTCTGCACTCAGAAAATACTCCTTTTTGGATTTTAGACCATCCTTCTGGCATCCTTTTCCTTCTTCCTGAAATAACATCCCTTAAAAGTTCTTTTGGTAGTAAACTCTATTTTCACTTATCAGAAATTGTCCTTATTTGCCTTTTATCTTAAAATATCATTTTCTGATTTGATGTTTTTTCTCAGCAGTTCAAATATATGCCTCCACTGATGCTGTTAGGAAGTCTGCTTATTGTTGCTTCATAGGCAGTTTATTAAATTGTAGTTCATTTTTATATGATCTGAATATTCTGTCTTGCTACTATGTTTTTTAGGGTTCTGTAGTTTCATTACAATGAGTCTAGGTGTGGATTCTTTCTGTTTGTCCCCTTTGGTTCTTCATATATCTGTAGATTCAATTGTTTCATAGAAATAAATTTTATGGAAAATTCTTAGCTATTCTCTCTTCATTCTATCTCGGACTCTAATTAAATAATCTTAGATCTTATTACATCCACGATATCTATAAACTTCCATCAATTAGCTGTTACCACATAGTAAACCACCCTAAAGCTTAGTGGCTAAAAGCAAACACCATTTTATTTGTTTGGAATTTTATGGGTTATCGCTTTGGGCTGATCTCACCTGTAACTCATGTGGCAGCAATCATCTGGCAGGTCTGTGGGGACTGGGTGATCTAATATGCCTTTGCTTACACATTTGGGGATATGCAGGCTATTGGCTATGGTGCTTCAGTTCTCCTCTAAGTGGGCTCTCCAAGAGGCTGGCTCGGGCCCATTCACATTAAGGTTTCAAGGTTCCAGCTGAAGCCAAAAGAGGGCAAGCCCAAAGTACAAACAGTTTTTAAGCCTCTGCATGTGATGTGTTCCATGTGCCAAAGCTATTCAAATAGCAAAGCCAGCTTTAAAGAGTGGAGAAATAAATTCCAGTAACTTGGTGGGAGGAACAGCATAGTCACAGTGCAAAAGTCTGTGCATACAGGGACAGGAGGGATTATTGTGGCCATCTTTACAAATAAGCTATCACAAACCTCTTTCATGGGAATTCCCTGGTGGTCCAGTGGTTAGGACTCCATGCTTTCACTGCTGAGGGTCCGGGTTCAGTCCCTGGTTGGAGAACTAAGACCCTACAAGCCACACCGTGCAGCCAAAAAAAAAAAGAAAGCCAAAACAAATCTCTTTCATATTTTGCACCTCCCTGTATCTCTGCTGAGATGTGTGTATTTTTGGTTAGTCACTATGTGAAATGCAGCCAAATGCAATTCTGAACAATATAGAGGTAATAACTGAAATTCATTATTTTACCTAGTTTGCATTAGCTAAAATGGACTCTTACTGGGAGAAATCCAAGCATATATAATGACTCAAAATTTGTATTACTTCTGTAACAGTGCTGGGCAAGTGAATAGGTCCTTGGGCCAGTTTCCATCCATGTGGTCAGTCAGGGACCCAAGCCGATAGAAACTGCCGTCCTCAACATGTGACTTCCAAGTTTGCCCTAGAGGTGGTCTCCGTACTCTTTTCCCCTTCTAGCTGGCGGGGATGGAGGTTTTTATGGGCTAGGCTTGGAAGATGTAAGCAGTTGACACATCATTTCTGCTCACATTTTATTGGTTCGAACTTAGTCACCTGGTCACACCTAACAGTCAGGAAGACTGGCAAATGTTGCCAAGCTGAGGGCCCAGGAAGAGAAGAACGAGGGGCTAGGTGAGTAGCTAGCAATCACTGCTTCCTACCAAGAAGAATTCCAAAAAGAATCTTAGAAGTTAAGTATAATATTACCCAAGGAGAAACTCATTCAAATGGTTTAAAATGTGACATGGGGGCTTCCCTGGTGGCGCAGTGGTCGAGTGTTCACCTGCCGATGCAGGGGACACGGGTTCGTGCCCTGGTCCGGGAGGATCCCACATGCCACGGAGCGGCTGGGCCCGTGAGCCATGGCCGCTGAGCCTGTGCGTCCGGAGCCTGTGCTCTGCAACGGGAGAGGCCACAACAGTGAGAGGCCCGCATACGGGGAAAAAAAAAAAAAAAAAGTGACATGAAAATCTAGGACAAAATTAAATTGGGCTCTGCCACTTATTAACTGTGAGAACTTGGTCAAATGACTTGAGTTCTCTAAGCCTCCACTTTCTTCACTAACATAATGGCCATAATAATAGTATTTATCTCAGAATTTTTTCTTTTAGAAAAGTGAAATAAATGCATAAAAACTCTTAGTTAGGTACTCAACAGCATATAGCCAAGGACTCAGTAGATATAAGCTATCGACATTGATAATATTATAATGGGTACTTGTTGAGTCACTGGCGTAGTATTTCCTGAATATCAAACATATGAATGCCTACCAACACCAGACATATTTAACATAAAAAATAAAAATTTTATATTAAAAATTAGAAGTAATATTTTATCAACAAGTGTAGATTTTTAGATGGAAATATAACAGTTCCTTCTTTTTTTTTTTTTTGCGGTACACGGGCCTCTCACTGTCGTGGCCTCTCCCATTGTGGAGCACACGCTCCGGACGCACAGGCTCAGCAGCCATGGCTCACGGGCCCAGCCGCTCCGCGGCTGTGGGATCTTCCCGGACCGGGGCACAAACTCGTGTCCCCTGCATTGGCAGGCAGACTCTCAACCACTGCGCCACCAGGGAAGCCCAACAGTTCTTTCAAATAGAATAGTTACTTAGGTTATGTAGAAAGCATCTGAGTCTTTAAGGAAGTATTTTCAAGAGAAGATCTAAGGGGACTTCCCTGGTGGTCCAGTGGTTAAGACTTCACACTTCCACTGCAGGGGGCACAGGTTCAATCCCTGGGCAGGGAACCGAGGTCCGGCATGCTGTGCAGTGCAGCCAAAAAAAAAAAAAAGCATCTAAGAAGTTGACAGCTATTTAATCAAAAGGAAAACTGCATAGACTGGTTTAGAAGGACCCTATGGCAGTCAGTGCTTTCACAATCTTAAGGCCAGTCTCATTCCTTACCCCATCCAATTCTGCCTATAATTGGCAAATTATATTGATTTTTATTAAGTTTAGTGAACTGACACTTAGCACATCAAAGAGAACAACTTCCTAGACATCCCTTTAACCAGGGAGCCCTTTCCCTCCAAGACCCTGTAGGAAAGCTTCATGGCAGCTGCCAGTTCCCTCCCACTGTCTCCTACTTGCTCGCCTCCCCACTACACCTTTATTTTTCCTTTTTCCTGTTACCCTGGATCTTCCCTTTTGTGTTCTTCTATCATTTTCTTTTGTAAACAAGATAACTTTCTCATGCTTTTGTTGCATCCCCTCTATTACTCCATTCACCAAAACAAAGGAGCCTCCTAAGAAGGTCTGAAAAGGACAAGATTATATGCAAGTATTGATATTTTTGCAATCATAGTTAAAAAGAAAGCTTAATTTGGAAAGTTAATCTTCTAGGCAGACGTCCCAAGCAGCCTTGATATGAACCTCTTGGTCACTCCTGTTCACTCACTGAGCACTATGGCATCTGCCACAATCTTCTCATGTTGACTCCTGCTGCCCTTGTCCTTTGGCCTCTCCGTTCCTTAAGATTCTTGTCTAAGTGACCTGCCCCTGCACTCCATGCAATGTCCTCCAACTTCTGTGGCCATACCTGGAGCTGTTCCACCTTCAGAATTCCTCTTTCAGAAATCCTACCCTCAACCAATTCCTCCTACCTTTCTAGCTCAGTCTCATCTGTTCCCACTATAACCATTTGCCAGGCTCATAAGAACTTCCAATCCTTTACCTTTTTATATACTTTTCCTCTCTCCATGAGCCCCACTCTTGAGGTCTTAGACTCAGATTCCATCATTTCACTCAGTCTCTTGCAAATAACAACCTGTGCTTCCACTGCATTTGTCTGGCAAAGTGTTACTCCTGCAAAAATCCAACTGTCTTTCTTATGCCTACCCCAGCTCTGGTGCCTCTGAAGAAAATTACCCAATGGGGCAAATGTATAACATTTAAATTTATGAGTTCTGGCTTCATTTGGGCCCTCAACATTGCCCCAATTTCCCATTTCCCTCTAGCCAATTCATTCTCTCCAGTAAGCCTTTTCTACTCTATTCAACCTTTAACCCTACCACCTCCCTTCATGCTTAGTATTTGTTCCTCTTCCTATTTTTTTCTGAGGAAATGTTGAGACTGAAACCCCCAAAACTCCTGCCATCCAACTTACAACCTACCTGCATCTGTGTCCATCCTCTCTTCCTCTTAGACTAAGGAAGATGTCCCTCCTCCTGTGATCTAACTTCTATGGCCTCTTGTCTTCCAAGATTCTTATATTATCCATTATTTCTCTCTTTCTCTGCTCAATCCCTCCCATTAACATTAACAAATACTCTCTCAGCTTAATTCCTGAGCCTTATTTCCAAACAAACTGCTACTGTCCTATCTCTTCCTCTTAGCAGCCAAAGTTCTAGAAAGAATTATCTAAGTTTGTTGCCTCAATTTCTTCTCCTCCCATGTGTGCTTTAAGCTACTTTAAAACAACTTTGGCCCCTCCCACTAATTCAAAATGGTGATCGCTCTGAAGTGACCAGTTATCTCCGTGTTGCTGAATTGAATGGACGTCCTCTGGTCCTCACCTCACTTGACTCTCAGCAACAGTCAAAACTATCGCCCACTCTTTCTTCCCTCATTCTGTCTTCCTTGGGCTTCTTCCACAGCTACACATTCTCTTCCTCTTATCGTGGCAGCTTCTCAGTGCTTTGCTAGCTCTTCCTCCTCTAATGGACCTTTAGATGCTGGAGTTCCCCAGGAATTGGTTTTACTTGTTTTTTTTTTTTTCCTCAGTTTGCACTCTTTCTCTAATGTTTTCATATATACATATGGCTTCAAATATCAGTTTTGCAAAGTGTGGTTCATGGGCCAGCCTGTACCAGGATCACTTGCAGAGGGTGAAGTGGGGCATGTGGCGGAGTGGGAGAAAGGAGTGTTAAAATTCAGGTTCCCTGGCCCAATCCAGGGTCTACCAAATTAACTGTGGGCGGAGACTGGGAATCTGCATTTTAAATTCATTCTCCAGGTTATTCCCATACCAACTAAAGTATGGAACCACTAATTTGATTTGTCACATTAACAAGGACAGCTCAACATCTCCATCTGCTGACTTATTAAAATCATTGCCTTATTTTCTCAAATGTTAGGAAACAAAAATCAGAAACACAGGAACAAAGTAAGGAACAAAAGAGATGAAAGAATTATCTGCCTCATGAATAATCAAGATTGGATTATGTCAGCTTTTGACTTTCCTAGCTCCAAATGAGAACTGTTCTATATTTGGGTTTCAATTTTTAATCCTTAACCAACTGAATAAAAATGTAAGAATTGGAATGACTATTTCATCACACACAGTCTCTTAAAATGCAGCATTTTATTCTTTTGTTGTTATTTCTGAGATATACATTTTAAAGTAATAACTAGAATTATGACTTATAACATTATACCAGAACATATAAGATTTTTAGAAATTTCATGTAATGTCTGAAACATTTATATTAACATATTTCCATACAAATAACCCAAAGAAAATTTAGTACTAGTTTTTTTTGTTTGCTTTTTTTATACTGCAGATTCTTATCAGTCATCAATTTTATACACATCAGTGTATACATGTCAATCCCAATCGCCCAATTCATATCACCATCCCCACCCCACTGCAGTTTTCCCCCCTTGGTGTCCATACATTTGTTCTCTACATCTGTCTCTAAACTTCTGCCCTGTAAACTGGTTCATCTGTACCATTTTTCTAGGTTCCACATACATGCGTTAATATACGATATTTGTTTTTCTTTTTCTAACTTACTTCACTCTGTGTGACAGTCTCTAGATCCATCCACGTCTCAACAAATGACTCAATATTGTTCCTTTTTATGGCTGAGTAATATTCCATTGTATATATGTACCACATCTTCTTTATCCATTCATCTGTCGATGGGCACTTAGGCTGCTTCCATGACCTGGCTATTGTAAATAGTGCTGCAATGAACATTGGGGTGCATGTGTCTTTTTGAATTATGGTTTTCTCTGGGTATATGCCCAGCAGTGGGATTGCTGGATCATATGGTAATTCTATTTTTAGTTTTTTAAGGAACCTCCATACTGTTCTCCATAGTGGCTGTACCAATTTACATTCCCACCAACAGTGCAAGAGGGTTCCCTTTTCTCCACACCCTCTCCAGCATTTGTTGTTTGTAGATTTTCTGATAATGCTCATTCTAACTGGTGTGAGGTGATACCTCATTGTAGTTTTGATTTGCATTTCTCTAATAATTAGTGATGTTGAGCAGCTTTTCATGTGCTTTGGCCATCTGTATGTCTTCTTTGGAGAAATGTCTATTTAGGCCTTCTGCCCATTTTTGCACTGGGTTGTTGGTTTCTTTAATATTGAGCTGCATGAGCTGTTTATGTATTTTGGAGATTAATCCTCTGTCCGTTGATTCGTTTGTAAATATTTTCTCCCATTCTGAGGGTTGTCTTTTCATCTTGTTCATGGTTTCCTTTGCTTTGCAAAAGCTTTGAAGTTTCATTAGGTCCCATTTGTTTATTTATTTTTTCATTTCCATTACTCTAGGAGGTGGATCAAAAAAGATCTTGCTGCAATTTATGTCAAAGAGTGTTCTTCCTATGTTTTCCTCTAAGAGTTTTATAGTATCCAGTCTTACATTTTAGGTCTCGAATCCATTTTGAGTTTATTTTTGTGTATGGTGTTAGGGAGTGTTCTAATTTCATTCCTTTACATGTAGCTGTCCAGTTTTCCCAGCACCACTTATTGAAGAGACTGTTTTTCTCCATTGTATATCTTTGCCTCCTTTGTCATAGATTAGTTGACCATAGGTGTGTGGGTTTATCTCTAGGCTTTCTATCTTGTTGCATTGATCTATGTTTCTGTTTTTGTGCCAGTACCATATTGTCTTGATTACTGTAGCTTTGTAGTATAGTTGGAAGTCACGGAGTCTGATTCCTCCAGCTCCGTTTTTTTCCCTCAAGACTGCTTTGGCTCTTCGGGGTCTTTTCTGTCTGCATACAAATTTTAAGATGATTTGTTCTAGTTCCATAAAAAATGCCATTGGTAGGTTGATAGAGATTGCATTGAATCTGTTGATTGCTTTGGGTAGTATAGTCATTTTCACAATATTGATTCTTCCAATCCAAAAACATGGTATATCTCTCCATCTGTTGGTATCATCTTTAATTTCTCTCATCAGTGTCTTATAGTTTTCTGCATACAGATCTTTTGTCTCCCTAGGTAGGTTTATTCCTAGGTAATTTATTCTTTTTATTGCAATGATAAATGGGAGTTTTTCCATAATTTCTCTTTCAGATTTTTCATCATTATAGGAATGCAAGAGATTTCCGTGCATTAATTTTGTATCCTGCAACTTTACCAAATTCATTGATTAGCTCTAGTAGTTTTCTGATGGCATTTTTAGGATTCTCTATGTAAAGTATCATATCATCTGCGAACAGTGACAGTTATGCTTCTTCTTTTCCAGTTTGTATTCCTTTTATTTCTTTTTCTTCTCTGATTGCCGTGGCTAGGACTTCCAAAGCTATGTTGAATAATAGTGGTGGGAGTGGACATCCTGGTCTCGTTCCTGATCTTAGAGGAAATGCTTTCAGTTTTTCACCATTGAGAATGATGTTTGCTGTGGGTTTGTCATATATGGCCTTTATTATGTTGAGGTAGGTTCCCTCTATGCCCACTTTCTGGAGAGTTTTTATCA
Source organism: Tursiops truncatus (assembly GCF_011762595.2). Classification (NCBI taxonomy): domain Eukaryota; kingdom Metazoa; phylum Chordata; class Mammalia; order Artiodactyla; family Delphinidae; genus Tursiops; species Tursiops truncatus. The sequence continues at coordinate 19,810,864 of NC_047044.1, read as the reverse complement.
TAAATGGGTGTTGAATCTTGTCAAAAGCTTTTCCGCATCTACTGAGATGATCATATGGTTTTTATTCTTCAATATGTTAATATGGTTTATCACATTGATTGATTTGTGTATATTGAAGAATCCTTGCATCCCTGGGATAAATCCGACTTGATCATGGTGTATGATCCTTTTAATGTGTTGGATTCTGTTTGCTAGTATTTTGTTGAGGATATTTGCATCTATATTCATCAGTGATATTGGCCTGTAATTTTCTTTTTTTGTAGTGTCTTTGTCTGGTTTTGGTATCAGGGTGATGGTGGCCTCATAGAATGAGTTTGGGAGTGTTCCTTCCTCTGCACTTTTTTGGAAGAGTTTGAGAAGGATGGGTGTTAGCCCTTCTCTAAATGTTGGATAGAATTCACCTGTGAAGCCATCTGGTCCTGGACTTTTGTTTGTTGGAAGATTTTTAATCACAGTTTCAATTTCATTATTTGCGATTGGTCTGTTCATATTTTCTGTTCCTTCCTGGTTCAGTCTTGGAAGGTTATACCTTTCGAAGAATTTGTCCATTTCTTCCAGATTGTCCATTTTATTGGCATAGAGTTGCTTGAGGTAGTCTCTTAGGATGCTTTGTATTTCTGTGGTCACTGTTGTAACTTCTCCTTTTTCATTTCTAATTTTATTGATTTGAGTCCTCTCCCTCTTTTTCTTGATGAGTCTGGCTAATGGTTTATCAATTTGTTTATCTTCTCAAAGAACCAGCTTTTAGTTTTATTGATCGTTGCTGTTGTTTTCTTTCTATTTCATTTATTTCTGCTCTGATCTTTATGATTTCTTTCCTTCTGCTAACTTTGGGTTTTGTTTGTTCTTCTTTCTGTAGTTCCTTTAGGTGTAAGGTTAGATTGTTTACTTAAGATTTTTCTTGTTTCTTGAGGTAGGCTTGTATAGCTATAAACTTCCCTCTTAGAACTGCTTTTGCTGTATCCCATAGGTTTTGGATTGTCATGTTTGCATTGTCATTTGTCTCTAGGTATTTTTTGATTTCCTCTTTGATTTCTTCAGTGATCTCTTGGTTATTTAGTAAAGTATTGTTTAGACTCCATATGTTTGTGTTTTTTATGGTTTTTTCCCTGTAATTCATTTCTAATCTCATAGTGTTGTGGTCAAAAAAGATATTTCGTATGATTTCAGTTTTCTTAAATTTACTGAGGCTTGAATTGTGACCCAAGATGTGATCTTTCCTGGAGAATGTTCTGTGCGCACTTGAGAAGAAAGTGTAATCTGCTGTTTTTGAATGGAATGTCCTATAAATATCAATTAAATGTATCTGCTCTTTTGTGTCATTTAAAGCTTCTGTTTCCATATTTATTTTCATTTTGGATGATCTGTCCACTGGTGTAAGTGAGGTGTTAAAGTCCCCCACTATTATTTTGTTACTGTCGATTTCCTCTTTTATAGCTGTTAGCATTTTCCTTTTGTCTTGAGGTGCTCCTATGTTGGGTGCATATATATTTATAATTGTTATATCTTCCTCTTGGATTGATCCCTTGATTGTTATGTAGTGTCCTTCCTTGTCTCTTGTAACATTCTTTATTTTAAAGTCTATTTTATCTGATATGAGTATAGCTACTCCAGCTTTCTTTGATTTCCATTTGCATGGAATATCTTTTTCCATCCCCTCACTTTCAGTCTGTATGTGTCCCTAGGTCTGAAGTGGGTCTCTTGTAGACAGCATATATATAGGTCTTGTTTTTGTATCCATTCTGCAAGCCTGTGTCTTTTGGTTGGAGCAGTTAATCCATTCACGTTTAAGGTAATTATCGATACGTATGTTCCTATGACCATTTTCTTAATTGTTTTGGGGTTTCTATTTTAGGTCCTTTTCTTCTCCTGTGTTTCCCACTTAGAGAAGTTCCTTTAGCATTTGTTGTAGAGCTGGTTTGGTTGGTGCTGAATTCTCTTAGCTTTTGCTTGTCTGTAAAGCTTTTGATTTCTCCATTGAATCTGAATGAGATCCTTGCTGGGTAGAGTAATCTTGGTTGTAGTTTTTTCCCTTTCATCACTTTAAGTATATCATTCCACTCCCTTCTGGCTTGTAGAGTTTCTGCTGAGAAATCACCTGTTATCCTTATGGTAGTTTCCTTGTAGGTTATTTGCCATTTTTCCTTTGCTGCTTTCAATAATTTTTCTTTGTCTTTCATTTTTGCCAATTTGATTACTATGTGTCTCAGCATGTTTCTCCTTGGGTTTATCCTGTATGGGACTTGCTGTGCTTCCTGGACTTGGGTGGCTGTTTCCTTTCCCATGTTAGGGAAGTTTTCAACTATAATCTCTTCAAATATTTTCTCTGGTCCTTTCTCTCTCTCTTCTCCTTTTGGACCCCTATAATGCAAATGTTGCGTTTAATGCTGTCCCAGAGGTCTCTTAGGCTGTCTTCATTTCTTTTCATCCTTTTTTCTTTATTCTGTTCTGCAGCAGTGAATTCCGCCATTCTGTCTTCCAGGCCACTTATCCATTTTTCTGCCTCAGTTATTCTGCTATTGATTCTTTCTAGTTTAGTTTTCATTTCAGTTATTGTTCATCTTTGTTTGTTTGTTCTTTAATTCTTCTAGGTCTTTGTTAAACATTTCTTGCATCTTCTTAATCTTTGCCTCCATTGTTTTTCCGAGGTCCTGGATCATCTTCACTATCATTATTCTGAATTCTTTTTCTGGAAGGTTGCCTATCACCACTTCATTTAGTTGTTTTTCTGGGGTTTTATCTTGTTCCTTCATCTGGTACATAGCCCTCTGCCTTTTCAGCTTGTCTATCTTTCTGTGAATGTGGTTTTTGTTCCACAGGCTGCAGGATTGTAGTTCTTGCTTCTGCTGTCTGCCCTCTGGTGGATGAGGCTATCTAAGAGGCTTGATGGGAGGGACTGGTCGTGGGTAGAGCTGACTGTTGCTCTGGTGGGCAGAGCTCAGTAAAACTTTAATCCACTTGACTGTTGGGTGGGGCTGTGTTTCCTCCCTGTTGGTTGTTTGGCCTGAGGCAACCCAACACTGGAGCCTACTTGGGCTCTTTGGTGGGGCTAATGACAGACTCTGGGAGGGCTCACACCAAGGAGTACTTCCCAGAACTTCTGCCAGTGTCCTTGTCTCCACGGTGTAACAGAGCCACGCCCTGCCTCTGCAGGAGACCCTCCAACACTAGCAGGTAGGTCTGGTTCTGTCTCCCCTATGGTCACTGCTTCTTGCCCTGGGTCCTGATGCGCACACTACTTTGTGTGTGCCCTCCAAGAGTGGAGTCTCTGTTTCCCCCAGTCCTGTCGAAGTCCTGCAGTCAATTCCCACTAGGCTTCAAAATCTGATTCTCTAGGAATTCCTCCTCCTGTTGCTGGACCTGCAGGTTGGGAAGCCTAACGTGGGGCTCAGAACCTCCACCCAGTGGGTGGACTTCTGTGGTATAAGTTAAGTGTTCACCAGTCTGTGAGTCACCCACCCAGCAGTTATGGGATTTGATTTTACTGTCATTGTGCCCCTTCCACCATCTCATTGTGGCTTCTCCTTAGTCTTTGGATGTGGGGTATCTTTTTTGGTGAGTTCCAGTGTCTTCCTGTCGATGATTGTGCAGCAGCTAGTTGTGATTGTGGTGTTCTTGCAAGAGGGAATGAGAGCATGTCCTTCTACTCTGCCATCTTGGTTCCTCAAAATGCAGCATTTTATGGATTTTCAAAGTTAGCTTTCCTGGGGTTGGCTAATAAAAACCATTGTACTTTCCATTAAAAATTTAACATGTGTCACTATAATTCTACCTAATATTTATTGTTCTTGTTATAAAAGTATTCATTCTAAAACAATTTTTAGAAGATAAATAATTTATGAAGAAATGAAATTCACTCATAGTCTCACTACCAAGAGACAATACACAATTTTAAATTTGGGGTATTATTTCCTTTCTTCTGTACATAAATGTATTTCCCCCCAGATAATGTAAAAGTATATTTTGACTTTTGTACCTGCCTTAGTTTACTACCAGTTCTTCAATTTATTTGTCTGTTTTTAATTATATATTTTTACCTCTTTAAAATTTGGCAAAGGCTTCAGGATTTTATTGACTTTGATCATACTTAAGAGACTGCCTAGTTCAAGTCTCAGGGCTAATTCTTAGAAGACCACATTTTTACTACTGCTCCATATATGTCATTTGCCCATTTATTCCCTCTAATTACCTGGATTCCTGACAAAATGTTTTCTTATTTTCTTTTTTTTTAATTGTTGCACATTTTATCATTGAAGTATAGGTGATTTGTAATATTGTATTAGTTTCAGGTGTACAGCATAGTGATTTGGTATTTTTGCAGATTATATTACATTATAGATTATTACAAGGTAATGGGTATAATTCCCTGTGCTATCCAGTATATCCTTGTTGCTTATTTACTTTATATATAGTAGTTTGTATCTGTTAATCTCATACCCCTAATTTGTCCCTCCCCACTTTCCTCTCCCATTTGGTAACCACAAGTTTGTTTTCTGTATCTGTGAGTCTGTTTCTGTTTTGCGTATATATTCATTTGTATTATTTTTTAGATTGTATAAGTGATATCGTATAGTATTTGTTTTTCTGTCTGATTTATTCTGTAGGTCCACCCACGTTGTTGCAAGTAGCAGTATTTCATTTTTTTAAGCTGAGTAATATTTCATTATATATATATATATATATATATGTATGTATGTATATATACCACAACTTCTTTATCCAATTGTCTGTTGATGGGCACTTGGGTTGCTTCTATGTCTTGGCTATTGTACATAGTGCTGCTATGAACATTTTGGTGCATATATCTTTTTCAATTAGTGTCTTCATTTTTTCTGGATATATACCCAGGAGTAGAATTGCTGGATCATATGGTATTTCTAATTTTAGATTTTTTTTTTTTTTTTTTTTAGGCCGCACCATGCGGCATGAAGGATCTTAGTTGCCCGACTGGGGATCGAACCTGTGCCCCCTGCATTGGGAGCGTGGAGTCATAACCACTGGACCGCCAAGAAAGTCCCAATTTGTAGATTTTTGCGGAACCTCCATATGGTTTTCCATAGGGTCTGCACCAATTTACATTCCTACCAACAGTATATAAGGGTTCCCTTTTCTCCAAATCCAATATTTGTTATTTGTAGACTTTTTGATAGCTATTCTGACAAGTATGAGGTGATATCTCATTGTGCTTTTGATATGCATTTCTCTAATAATTAGTGATTAGCATTTTTTCATGTGCGTGTTGGCAATCTGTATGTTTTCTTTGGAAAAATGACTATTCATGTCTTCCCATTTTTTTGATTGGATTTTTTTTATATTGAATTGTATGAACTGTTTGTATATTTTAGATACTAACCCCTTGTCAGTCACATCATTTGCAAATATTCTCTCCTATTCTGTAGGTTGTCTTTTCAATTTGTCAATGGTTTCCTTTGCTGTGCAAAAGTTTAATTAAGTCCCATTTGGTTTTGCTTTCACTTATTTTGTCTCAGGAGACTGATCTAAGAAAATACTGCTATGATTTATGTCAAAGAGTGTTCTGCCTGTGTTGTCTTCTAGTTTTATGGTTCAAGGTCTGACATTTAGGTCTTTAAACCATTTCAGTTTATTTTTGTATATGGTGTAAAAGAATATTCTAATCTCGTTGTTTTACATGTGGCTGTCCAGTTTTCCCAGCATCACTTGTTGAAGAGACTGTCTTCTGCATTGTATCAATATATTCTTGCCTCCTTTTGTCGTAGAATAATTGACGGTAGGTGCATGGTTTTATTTCTGGGCTTTCCATTCTGTTGCATTGATCTATGTGTCTGTTTTTGTGCCAGTACCATGCTGTTTTGATTACTGTAGCTTTGGAGTATAGTCTGAAGTCTGGGAGGGTTATACCTCCAGCTTTGTTCTTTTTTTCTCAGGATTGCTTTGGCAATTCAGGGTCTTTTGTGGTTACATACAAATTTTAGGATTACTTGTTTTATTTCTTTGAAAAATGTCCTGGGTATTTTGATAGGAACTGCATTAAATCTGTAGATTGCTTTGGGTAGCATGGCCATGTTAGTAATATTGATCCTTCCAATCCAAGAGCATGAGATATCTCTCCATTTCTTTGAATCATCTTCAGTTTCCTTAATCAATGTTTTATAGTTTTCAGAGTATATGTATTTCATCTCCTTGGTTAAGTTTACTCCTAAGTAATTTTTAATGCAATTTTAAATGGGATTTTTTTAAACTTATATTTCATTATTAGTGTATAGAAATGAAGCAGTTACTGTATAGTAATCTTATATCCTGCAACCTTGCTGAATTCATTTAGGGGGGACTTTAGTGTTCTCTATAAAAGTATCATTTCATCTGCAAATAGTGACAGTTTTACCTCTTCCCTTCCAATTTGGATACCTTTTATTTCTTGTCTGACTGCTGTGGCTAGGGCTTCCAATACTATGGTAAATAGAGGTGGTAAGAGGGGTATCCTTGTTTTGTTCCTGAATTTGGCAGGAAGGCTTTCAGCTTTTCATCATTGGGTATTATGTTGGCTATGGGTTTGTCGTAAATGGCCTTTATTATGTTATGTTCCCTCTATACTCACTTTGATGGGAGTTTTTATCATGAATTGATTTTGAATTTTGTCAAATGCTTTTAGAGATGCATCTGAGATGATCATGTGATTTCTGTCTTTTGTTAATGTGGTGTATGTATCACACTGATTTGCATATGTTGAACCATCCTTGTTACTCTGGAATAAATCTAACTTGATCATAGTAATGATCTTTTTATGTATTGGTTGGATTCAGTTTGCTAGTATTTTGTTGAGGATTTTTGCATTTGTATTCCAAAGATATTGGTCTGTAATTTCCTTTTTCTGTAGTATCTTTGGTTTTGGTATCAGGGTGATGGTGGCCTTGTAGAATAAATTTAGGAGTGTTCCCTCCTTGATCCTTTTGGAATAATTTGAGGATAGGTATTAGTTCTTTTTTATATGTTTGGTAGAATTCCCCTGTGAAGTTGTCCAGTCCTGGACTTTTGTTTGCTGAGAGTTCTTTTTGTTTTTTTGTTTGTTTTTTTCTTTTTTTAACAGATTCAATTTCACTTCTAGTGATTGGTCTGTTCAAATTATCTGATTCTTCTTGACTCAGTCTTGGCAAGCTGTACATTTCTAGAAATTTGTCCATTTCTTCTAGGTTGTCAAATTTGTTGGCATATAACTGTTCACAGTATCATGATTTTTTTCCTCTGTGGTATGGGTTATTTCTCCTCTTTCATTTCTTATTTTATTGGGGTCCTCTCTCTTTTCTTCTTGGTGAACCTGGCTAAAGTTTATCAGTTTTATTTATTTTTTTAAAAAAAACAGCTCTTGGTTTCATATTTTCTAATTGCTTTTTTGATCCCTATTTTATTTCTTCTCTGATCTTTATTTCCTTCTTCTGCTGACTTTGGGCTTTTTTTGGTTCTTCTTTTTCCAATTCTAGGTTGTTTGCGATTTTTCTTGCTTCTTGAGGAAGGCCTGTATCACTATGAACTTCCCTCTTAGTATATTGATATAGCTTTTGCTATATCCCAGAGATTTTGGAAAGTTGCGTTTTCATTTTCATTTATCTTGAGGTATTTTCTGATTTCCTCTTTGATTTCATTATTGACCCATTGGTTTTTTTAGTAGCATGTCATTTAGTTTGCACATGTTCCCCCCCCTTTTTTTTCTGTAATTGATTTCTACTTTCATCCCATTGTGATCCAGAAAAATGCTTGATATAATTTCTATGCTGTTTAATTTGTTGAGGCTTGTTTTGTGACCTAGTATGTGATCTATCCTGGAGAACATTCCATGTGCACTTGAAAAGAATGTGTATTCTGCTTTTTTTGGATGTCATGTCCTTGAGATATCAATTAAGTCCAACTGGTCTATTGTGTCATTTAAGACCTCTGTTGCCTTATTCATTTTCTGTCTGGATGACCTGTCCACTGATGTCAGTAGGGTGTTAAAGTCTCCTACTATTATTGTATTACTCTCAATTTCTCCCTTTATGTATGTTAGCACTTGCTTCATCTATTTAAGGTGCTCCTGTATTGGATGTGTATATGTTAACAAGTATAATATCCTCTTCTTGTATTGATCCCTTTATCATTATGTAATGCTCTTTTTTTGTCTTTCATTATAGCTTTTGTTTTAAAGTCTATTTTGTTTGATATGATTATTGCTACCCCCACTTCCTTGTCATTTCCGTTTGCATAAAATCTTTTTACCATCCCCACTCTCATTCTGTATGTCTTTTGCCCTGAAGTGAGTCTCTTGTAGGCAGCATATTGAAGGGTCTTGTTTTTTTATCCAATTAGCCACCCTATGTCTTTTGATTGGATCATCTAGTTCATTGACATTTAAAGTGATAATTGATAGGTATGTATTTATTGCCATTTTATTCCTTGTTTTCCAGTTGTTTTTGTAGTTCTCTGTTCATTTCTTCTTTTTGTTTCTCCCATTGTGGTCTGATGGTTTTCTTTTGTAGTATGCTTAAGTTCCTCTCTTCTCGGTTTTTGTGTACTACTGTAGGTTTTTGATTTGTGGTTACCATAGGGTTCATATATATTGACCCATAATTATATCTACTTGCTTTAAACTGATAATCATTTAAGTTCAAACACATTCTAAAAGATCTACATTTAAATTTTTAACTTTTTAATTGAAGTATAGTTGATTTAGTGTGTTAATTTCTGCTGTATAGTAAAGTGATTCAGATTATATATAGATATAGGTATATACACATTCTTTTAAAAATTCTTTTCCTCTATGGTTTATCACAGGATATTGACTATAATTCCCTGTGCTATACAGTAGGACCTTGTTGTTTATCCATTCTCTATATAATGGTTTGCATCTACTAACTCCAAACTCCCAATCCTTCCCTCCCCAACACCCCAACCCCCTGCCTTGGCAACCACAAGTCTGTTCTCTGTGTCTGTGAGTCTGCTTCTGTTTCATAGATAGGTTCATTTGTGTCATATTTTAGATTTCACATATAAGTGATATCATATGGTATTTGTCTTTCTCTTTCTGACTTAATATGATCATCTCTAAGTCCATAAAAGATCTACATTTTTTATTCTCCTCTACCATGTTTTGTTTTTCATGTCATATTTTATATCTTCATGCTTATCCCTTTACTGTTTATTGTAGTCATAATTGCTTTTCAATTAAAAAAAATTTTAAATCTATCTACTGGCTTATTTAAGTGATCTTCAATCCTTACTACATATTTGCCTTTCCTACTGGGATTTTTCCCTTTCAGAGAAGACCCTTCCACACTTCTTTCAAGGTAGGTTTAGTATTGCTGATTTCTTTATTTTTGCTTATCTGAGAGATTCTTTCTCTCTCCTGCTATCCTAAAAGATAATCTTGTTGGGTAGAGTATCCTAGGTTGCAGGTTTTTCCCTTTTCAGACTTTGAATAATCATGTCACTCCCCTTTGGCCTTCGAAGTTTCTGCAGAGAAATCAGCTGATAACTTTATGGGGATTCCCTTGTATATGATTCTTTTTTTTTCTCTTGATGCCTTTAGAATTATCTGACTTTTGCCATTTTAATTATGATATGTCTTGGTGTGGGTCTGTTTGCGTTCATCTTCTTGGGGACTTTCTGTGCTTTCTGAACCTGGATATCTGTTTCCTTCTTTAGGTTTGGGAATTTTTCAGCCATAATTTCTTCAAATACATTTTCAATCCCCTTCTCTCTCTCTCTTCTCCTTCTGGAACCCCTATAATGTGAAAGTTGGTACGTTTTATACTATCCCATAGATCTTGTATGTTGCTTTCATTGTTTTTGTTTGTTTTGTCTCTCTGCTCTTCCGATTGGGTGATTTCCATTATTCAGTCTTCCAGATCACTTGTGTTCTTCTCTGTCAGTTAGTTGTCTATTCACTGCTTCTAGAGTGCTTTTTATCTCAGAAATTGAATTATCTATTTTTTTATTAAGTCCTAAGTTTCTGGTTCCTTATTAAGATGATCTGTGCTTAGACTGATTCTCTTAATTAAGTTAGCATTTTTATTACCAACTTCTTGAATTCATTGTCTGGTAGACTGATTATCTCTGTTGCATTATTTTTTCAGGGGTTTTCTCTTGCTCTTTCAACTGAGAGTAGTTCCTCTGCCTTTTCATTTTACTTAACTTTCTCTGTCTCTATGAATTTAGGTTTAACAGTTATCTACTGTCTTGAAGGGGTGTTTTTAAGTAGGAGCATCCCTGTGTAGACTGCATGTGTCCAGTGTCTTTGATGGGAGGGCTGGATATGATGTGGATGTCAGCCACATCTTTCCTCAGGGTGTGCTGTCCACTGCCACTTTGATAGGGGGTGTGTCTGGTGTTGCTAGAGCTAGAGTCTGCACAGGGTGTGAGGCGGACTTCTTCTCTGCTCAGTGGCAGGGGCAGGGCCTGCTCCCAAGTGGCTGGAGTGGATGCCCTGAGGGTCAGGCTTGAGCTGGCTCTGCTCCCTTTGTGTTTTTTTCCTTCTCCCTGCATTGGGGCCTTTGCCCCAAGGAGGGTAGTGCAGAAGTAAGTGGGGCTCGTGTACTTAGAGAGGTTCCATGCACTGCCTATACAGGTGTCTGCAGCTCCACTCAGATGTAGCCTAAGGCCGCATCTTTTCCCTTGTTGTGGTTGTCCCACATCTAGTGCAATGTTGTGGTGTGGAATGGGCAGGGCTCAAGTGTTTGCTTGGCTGGGGCTCATGGCATTCTGGTTGTGGGCACTGAAGCAGCTGGGCTGCTGTCAGAAGTCTGGGCTGCTTCTGTGACACTGTCTGAGTAAATGCCAGTGGCCTCTGCCACCCCACCTGGATCATACCCCAGGCCTCCCAGCCACTTCTGCATCCTAAATCAAGTCTTTTCCCAGGACCTGGCTGCGCTAGATCCAGTACCAGCTGTGGTGTGGAGTGAGGTGTTCATTCAGCTCAAATGGGGCGTGCAGTAAGGCAGCAGCCACTAGGGCAGACCTCTCTCCACCCTGTCTGGGGATGAGCCAGCA